>NW_027275252.1:0-63822 GCF_030028105.1 Mobula birostris
CAGCGTTATAGGGGAATGTATGAGAGGTGTGCGAAAACATGGCGATATAGAGGAACCTATGGGAGGTGCGCGGAAACACAGCAATATACAGGAAGTTATGGGACGCGCGGTAGAGGGTTAGCTATGAGAGGTGCACGATAACACAATGATATAGGGGAAGGTATGAGAGGTGCGCAAAAGCACAGCGATGTAGCGGAAGCTATGGGAGGTGAGTGAAAGCAGAGCGATATACAGGAAGTGATGAGAGGTGCACGAAAGCACAGCAACATAGGGGAAGCTATGGGAGATGCGTGAAAACTGAGCAATATAAGGGAAGTTATGAGAGCTGCTTGATGACACAGCGATATAGGAGAAGATGTGACATGTGCGCGAAAACACGGTGATATTGGAGAAGGTATGAGAGGTGCGTGAAAAAACAGCGATACAGGGGAAGGTATCAGAGGTGCGCTGAAACGCAGCAATATAGGGGAAGGCATGAGAGGACTGCGAAAACACGGTGATATAGGGGAAGGTATGAGAGATGCGCAAAAAAACAGCGATGTAGGGGAATGTATGAGAGGTACGCGAAAACACGGTAAATTAGCGGAAGATATGAGAGGTGAGACAGAACGCAGCTCTATAGGGGAAGGTGTGTGAACTGCGCGAAAACATGACAATATAGAGGCAGCTATGAGAGGTGAAGAAAAACGCAGCGATATAGGGGAAGGTATGAGAAGTGCGCGAAAATAGAGCGATATTGGGGAAGATATGAGAGGTGTGCGATAACACCGCAATGTAGGGGAAGATATGAGAGGTGCGCAGAAACACGGCGATGTAGGGAGCAATGCGAGGTGCGTGAAAACACAGTGAAATAGGGGAAGGTATCAGAAGTGCGCAAAAACATTGCGATATAGGGGAAGCTATAAGAGGTAAGCGAAAACACAGCGATATTGGGGAAGGTATCAGAGGTGCGCGAAAACACAATGATATTGGAAAGCAATGGGAGGTGCGGGAAAACACAATGATATAGGGGAAGCTATGGGAGGTGTGCGAAAACACAGCTAAATATGGGAAGCTGTGGGAGTTGAGCGAAAACGTAGCGATATAGGGGAAGGTATGAGAGGTGCAAGAAAACATAGTGATATAGGGGAACCTATGGGAGGTGCGTGAAAACATCTCAATATATGGGAAGGTATGAGAGGTGTACGAAAGCACAGCGGTAGAGGGTTAGCTATGAGAGGTGCACGATAACACAGTGATATAGGGGAAGGTACGAGAGGTGCGCAAAAACACGCCGATATATGGGAAGCTATGGGAGGTGCGTGAAAGCAGAGCGATATACAGGAAGTGATGAGAGGTGCACGAAAGCACAGCAACATAGGGGAAGCTATGGGAGATGCGTGAAAACTGAGCAATATAGGGGAAGTTATGAGAGCTTCTTGATGACACAGCGATATAGGAGAAGATATGACGTGCGCGAAAACACGGCGATATAGGGGAAGGTATGAGAGGTGCGCCAAAACACAGCGATATAGGGGAATTTATGAGAGGTATGCGAAAACACGGCGAATTAGCGGAAGGTATGAGAGGTGAGACAGAACGCAGCTCTATAGGGGAAGGTATGTGAGCTGCGCGAAAACATGGCAATATAGTGACAGCTATGAGAGGTGAGGAAAAACACAACGATATAGGGGAAGGTATGAGAAGTGCGTGAAAATAGAGCGAGATCGGGGAAGATATGAGAGGTGCACGAAAACACATCGATATGGGGAAGCTAAGAGAAGTGCGCGAAAACACAGCGATATACTGGAATATAGGAGAGGTGCGCGGAAATACAGCAATATACAGGAAGATATGGGACGTGCGCAAAAACACAGTGTTATAGTGGAAGATATGAGTGGTGCGCGAAAACATCGCGATATAGGGGAAGGTATGAGAGGTGCGCAAAAGCAGAGCGTTGTAGGGGAAGCTATGGGAGGTGCGTGAAAGCAGAGCAATTTAGAGGAAGTGATGAGAGGTGCACGAAAGCACAGCAACATGGGGGATGCTATGGGATATGCGTGAAAACTGAGCAATATAAGGGAAGTTAATAGAGCTGCTTGATGACACAGCGATATAGGAGAAGATATGACATGTGCGCGAAAACACGGCGATATAGGGAAAGGTATGAGAAGTGCGTGAAAATAGAGTGAGATAGGGGAAGATATGAGAGGTGTGCGATAACACCGCAATGTAGGGGAAAATATGAGAGGTGCGCAGAAACACGGCGATGTAGGGAAAGCAAAGCGAGGTGCGTGAAAACACAACGAAATAGAGGAAGGTATGAGAGGTGCACGAAAACACATCGATATGGGGAAGCTAATAGAAGTGCGCGAAAACACAGCGATATAGTGGAATGTAAGAGAGGTGCGCGAAAACAGATATTTTGGGAAAGCTATGAGAGGTGCGCGAAAACATGGCGATATAGGGGAACTTTTGGGAGGTGCGCGGAAACGCAGCAATATACAGGAAGATATGGGACGCGTGCAAAAACACAGTGATATAGTGGAAGATATGAGTGGTGCGCGAAAACATGGCGATATAGGGGAACCTTTGGGAGGTGCGCGGAAACGCAGCAATATACAGGAAGATATGGGACGCGTGCAAAAACACAGTGATATAGTGGAAGATATGAGTGGTGCGCGAAAACATCGCGATATAGGGGAATCTATAAGAGGTAAGCGAAAACACAGCGATATTGGGGAAGGTATCAGAGGTGCGCGAAAACACAATGATATTGGAAAGCAATGGGAGGTGCGGGAAAACACAATGATATAGGGGAAGCTATGAGAGGTGTGCGATAACACCACGATGTAGGGGAAGATATGAGAGGTGCGCAGAAACACGGCGACGTAGGGAAGCAATGCGAGGTGCGTGAAAACACAGCGAAATAGGGGAAGATATGAGAGGTGCATGAAAACACATCGATATGGGGATGCTAAGAGAAGTGTGCGAAAACACAGCGATATAGTGGAATGTAGGAGAGGTGCGCGAAAACACAGAGATTTTGGGAAAACTCTGAGAGGTGCGCGAAAACAGCGCTATAGGGGAATGAATGAGAGGTGCGCGAAAACATGGCGATGTAGAGGAACCTATGGGAGGTGTGCGGAAACACAGCAATATACAGGAAGTTATGGGACGCGCGCAAAAACACAGCAATATAGTGGAAGATATGAGTGGTGCGCGAAAACATCGCGATATAGGCGAAGCTATAAGAGGTAAGCGAAAACACAGTGATATTGGGAATGGTATCAGAGGTGCGCGAAAACACAATGATATTGGAAAGCAATGGGAAGTGAGAGAAAACACAGCAATATAGGGGAAGCTATGTGAGGTGTGCGGAAACACAGCGATATATCGGAAGCTATAGGAGTTGCGCAAAAACGTAACGATATAGCGGAAGGTATGAGAGGTGCGTAAAAGCACAGCGATGTAGGGGAAGCTATGAGAGGTGCGCGAAAACTGAGCAATATAAGGGAAGTTATGAGAGCTGCTTGATGACACAGCGATATAGGAGAAGATATGACATGTGCTCGAAAACACAGTGATATTGGGGAAGGTATGAGAGGTGCGTGAAAGAACAGCGATATAGGGGAAGGTATCAGAGGTGCGCTGAAACACACAATATAGGGGAAGGCATGAGAGGTCTGCGAAAACACGGCGATATAGGAGAATGTATGAGAGCTGCGCGAAAACACAGCAATGTAGGGGAATGTATGAGAGGTACGCGAAAACACGGCGAATTAGCGGAAGGTATGAGACGTGAGACAGAACGCAGCTCTATAGGGGAAGGTATGTGAGCTGCGTGAAAACATGGTAGTTTAGTGGTAGCTATGAGAGGAGAGCAAAAACACAGCGATATAGGGGAAGGTATGAGAAGTGTGCGATAACTCCGCAATGTAGGGGAAGATATGAGAGGTGCACAGAAACACGGCGACGTAGGGAAGCAATGCGAGGTGCGTGAAAACACTGCGAAATAGGGGAAGGTATGAGAGGTGCACGAAAACACATCGATATGGGGAAGCTATGAGAGGTGCGCGAAAACAGCGCTGTAGGGGAATGTATGAGAGGTGCGCGAAAACATGGCGATATAGAGAAACCTATGAGAGATGCGCGGACACACAGCAATATACAGGAAGTTATGGGACGCGCGCAAAATCACAGCGATATCGTGGAAGATATGAGTGATGCGCGAAAACATCGCGATATAGGGGAAGCTATAAGAGGTAAGCGAAAACACAGCGATATTGGGGAAGGTATCAGAGGTGCGCGAAAACACGATGATATTGGAAAGCAATGGGAAGTGCGGGAAAACACAGTGTTATAGGGGAATCTATGGGAGGTCTGTGAAAACACAGCGATTTATCGGAAGCCATGGGAATTGTGCGAAACAGTAGCGATATAGCGGAATGTATGAGAGGTGCGCAAAAGCACAGCGATGTAGGGGAACCTATGGGAGGTGCGTGAAAGCAGAGCGATATAGAGGAAGCGATGAGAGTTGCACGAAAGCACAGTTACATAGGGGAAGCTATGGGAGGTGCGTGAAAAAACAGCGATATAGGGGAAGGTATCAGAGATGCGCTGATACACAATGATATTGGAAAGCAATGGGAAGTGAGAGAAAACACAGCAATATAGGGGAAGGCATGAGAGGTCTGCGAAAACATGGCAATAAAGGGGAAGGTATGAGAGGTGCGCAAAGACACAGCGATGTAGGGGAATGCATGAGAGGTACGCGAAAACACGTCGAATTAGCGGAAGTTATGAGAGGTGAGAAAAAAAGCAGCTCTATAGGGGGTGGTATGAGAGCTGAGCGAAAACATGGCAATATAGTGGCAGCTATGAGAGGTGAGCAAAAACACAGCGATATAGGGGAAGGTATGAGAAGTGCGCGGAAATGGAGCGATATAGGGGAAGCTATGAGACGTGTGCGATAACACCGCGATGTAGGAGAAGATATGAGAGGTTCTCAGAAACACGGTGATGTAGTGAAAGTAATGAGAGGTGCGCGAAAACACATCGATATGGGGAAGCTAAGAGAAGTGCGTGAAAACACGGCAATATAGTGGAATGTTGGAGAGGTGTGCGAAAACACAGAGATTTTGGGAAAGCTATGAGAGTTGCGCGAAAACAGCATTATAGGGGAATGTATGAGAGGTGCGCGAAAACATGGTGATATAGAAGAATCTATGGGAGGTGCGCAGAAACACAGCAATATCCAGGAAGTTATGGGACGCGCGCAAAAACACAGCGATTTAGTGGTAGATATGAGTTGTGCGCGAAAACATCGCGATATAGGGGAAGCTATAAGAGGTAAGCGAAAACACAGCGATATTGGGGAAGGTATCAGAGGTGCTTGAAAACACAGCGATGTAGGGGAACCTATGGGAGGTGCGTGAAAACATCTCAATATATGGGAAGCTATGAGAGGTGCATGAGAACACAACGGTAGAGAGTTAGCTATGAGAGGTGCACGATAACACAGTGATATACGGGAAGGTATGAGACGTGTGCCAAAACACGGCGATATATGGGAAGCTATGGGAGGTGCGTGAACGCAGGGTGATATAGAGGAAGTGATGAGAGGTGCACGAAAGCACAGCAACATAGGGGAAGCTATGGGAGATGCGTGAAAACTGAGCAATATAAGGGGAAGCTATAAGAGGTGAGCGAAAACACAGCGATATTGGGGAAGGTATCAGAGGTGCGGGAAAACACAATGATATTGGAAAGCTATGGGAAGTGAGAGAAAACACAGCAATATAGGGGAAGCTATGGGAGGTGCACGGAAACACAGCAATATACGGGATGCTATGGGACGTGCGCGCAAACACAGCGATATAGTGGAACATATGAGAGGTGCGCGAAAACACGGCAATATAGAGGAAGCTATAAGAGGTGAGCAAAATCACAGCGATATTGAGGAAGGTATCAGAAGTGCACGAAAACAAAATGATATTGGGAAGCCATGAGAGGTGCGGGAAAACACAGTGATATAGGGGAAGCTATGGGAGGTGTGCGAAAACACAGAAATATAGGGGAAGGTATGAGAGTGGTGCGAAAACTCGGCTATATAGTGGCAGCTATGAGAGGTGTGCAAAAACACAGCGATATAGGGGAAGGTATGAGAAGTGCGTGAAAACACAGAGATTTTGGGAAAGCTATGAGAGGTGCGCAAAAGCACAGCGCTATAGGGGAATGTTTGAGCGGTGCGCAAAAGCATGGCGAGATAGGGGAACCTATGGGAGGTGTGCAGAAAACAGCAATATATGGGAAGTTACGGGACGCACGCAAAAACACAGCGATATAGTGGAAGATATGAGTGGTGCACGAAAACATCGCGATATAGGGGAAGCTATAAGAGGTAAGCGAAAACACAGCGATATTGGGGAAGGTATCAGAGGTGCGCGAAAACACAATGATATTGGAAAGCAATGGGAGGTGTGGGAAAACACAGCGATATAGGGGAAGCTAAGGGAGGTGTGCGAAAACACAGCGATATATGGGAAGCTATGGGAGTTGCGTGAAAACGTAGCAATATAGGGGATAGGTATGAGAGGTGCGAGAAAACATAGCGATATAGGGAAACCTATGGGAGGTGCGTGAAAACATCTCAATATAAGGGAAGCTATGAGAGGTGCACGATAACACAGTGATATAGGGGAAGGTATGAGAGGTGCGCAAAAACATGCCGATATATGGGAAGCTATGGGAGGTGCGTGAAAGCAGAGTGATATAGAGGAAGTGATGAGAGGTGCATGAAAGCACAGCAACATAGGGGAAGCTATGGGAGATGTGTGATAACTGAGCAATATAAGGGAAGTTTTGAGAGCTGCTTGATGACACAGCGATATAGGAGAAGATATGACATCTGCGCGAAAACACGGTGATATTGGGGAAGGTATCAGAGGTGCATGAAAAAAAAGCGATATAGGGGAAGGTATCAGAGGTGCACTGAAACACAGCAATATAGGGGAAGGCATGAGAGGTCTGCGATAACACGGCAATATAGGGGAAGGTATGAGAGGTGCGCAGAAACACGGCAATGTAGGGGAAGCAATGCGAGGTGCGTGAAAATACAGCGAAATAGGGGAAGGTATGAGAGGTGCACGAAAACACATCGATATGGGGAAGCTAAGAGAAGTGCGCGAAAACACAGCGATATAGTGGAATGTAGGAGAGGTGAGCGAAAACACAGAGATTTTGGGAAAGCTATGAGAGGTGCGCGAAAACAGCACTATAGGGGAATGAATGAGAGGTGTGCGAAAACATGGCGATATAGAGGAACCTATGGGAGGTGCGCGGAA
The DNA here is from genome assembly GCF_030028105.1 of Mobula birostris. NCBI lineage: Eukaryota > Metazoa > Chordata > Chondrichthyes > Myliobatiformes > Myliobatidae > Mobula > Mobula birostris. The sequence goes on from NW_027275252.1 coordinate 7,326, forward strand.
ACACAGCAATATACAGGAAGTTATGGGACGCGCGCAAAAACACAGCAATATAGTGGAAGATATGAGCGGTGCGCGAAAACATCGCGATATAGGCGAAGCTATAAAAGGTAAGCGAAAACAGTGATATTGGGAATGGTATCAGTGGTGCGCGAAAACACAATGATATTGGAAAGCAATGGGAAGTGAGAGAAAACACAGCAATATAAGGGAAGCTATGGGAGGTGTGTGGAAACACAGCGATATATCGGAAGCTATAGGAGTTGCGCAAAAACGTAGCGATATAGCGGAAGGTATGAGAGGTGCGTAAAAGCACAGCGATGTAGGGGAAGCTATGAGAGGTGTGCAAAAACTGAGCAATATAAGGGAAGTTATGAGAGCTGCTTGATGACACAGCGATATAGGAGAAGATATGACATGTGCTCGAAAACACAGTGATATTGGGGAAGGTATGAGAGGTGCGTGAAAAAACAGCGATATAGGGGAAGGTATCAGAGGTGCGCTGAAACACAACAATATAGGGGAAGGCATGAGAGGTCTGTGAAAACACGGCGATATAGGAGAATGCATGAGAGCTGCGCGAAAACACAGCAATGTAGGGGAATGTATGAGAGGTACGCGAAAACACGGCGAATTAGCGGAAGGTATGAGACGTGAGACAGAACGCAGCTCTATAGGGGAAGGTATGTGAGCTGCGTGAAAACATGGTAGTTTAGTGGTAGCTATGAGAGGAGAGCAAAAACACAGCGATATAGGGGAAGGTATGAGAAGTGCACGAAAGTAGAGCGATATAGGGGAAGCTATGAGAGGTGTGCGATAACTCCGCAATGTAGGGGAAGATATGAGAGGTGCACAGAAACACGGCGACGTAGGGAAGCAATGCGAGGTGCGTGAAAACACTGCGAAGTAGGGGAAGGTATGAGAGGTGCACGAAAACACATTGACATGGGGAAGCTATGAGAAGTGCGCGAAAACAGCGCTGTAGGGGGATGTATGAGAGGTGCGCGAAAACATGGCGATATAGAGAAACCTATGAGAGGTGCGCAGACACACAGCAATATAAAGGAAGTTATGGGACGCGCGCAAAATCACAGCGATATCGTGGAAGATATGAGTGATGCGCGAAAACATCGCGATATAGGGGAAGCTATAAGAGGTAAGCGAAAACAGCGATATTGGGGAAGGTATCAGAGGTGCGCGAAAACGCGATGATATTGGAAAGCAATGGGAGGTGTGCGAAAACACAGCGATATATGGGAAGCTATGGGAGTTGCGTGAAAACGTAGCAATATAGGGGATAGGTATGAGAGGTGCGAGAAAACATAGCGATATAGGGAAACCTATGGGAGGTGCGTGAAAACATCTCAATATAAGGGAAGCTATGAGAGGTGCACGATAACACAGTGATATAGGGGAAGGTATGAGAGGTGCGCAAAAACATGCCGATATATGGGAAGCTATGGGAGGTGCGTGAAAACGGAGTGATATAGAGGAAGTGATGAGAGGTGCATGAAAGCACAGCAACATAGGGGAAGCTATGGGAGATGTGTGAAAACTGAGCAATATAAGGGAAGTTTTGAGAGCTGCTTGATGACACAGCGATATAGGCGCAGATATGACATCTGCGTGAAAACACGGTGATATTGGGGAAGGTATGAGAGGTGCATGAAAAAAAAGCGATATAGGGGAAGGTATCAGAGGTGCACGAAAACACATCGATATGGGGAAGCTAAGAGAAGTGCGTGAAAACACAGCGATATAGTGGAATGTAGGAGAGATGAGCGAAAACACAGAGATTTTGGGAAAGCTATGAGAGGTGCGCGAAAACAGCACTATAGGGGAATGTATGAGAGGTGTGCGAAAACATGGCGATATAGAGGAACCTATGGGAGGTGCGCGGAAACACAGCACTATACAGGAAGTTATGGGACGCGCGGTAGAGGGTTAGCTATGAGAGGTGCACGATAACACAATGATATAGGGGAAGGTATGAGAGGTGCGCAAAAACATGGCAATATATGGGAAGCTATGGGAGGTGTGTGAAAGCAGGGTGATATAGGGAAAGGCATGAGAGGTGCGCAAAAGCACAGCGATGTAGCGGAAGTTATGGGAGGTGCGTGAAAGCAGAGCGATATAGAGGTAGTGATGAGAGGTGCACGAAAGCACAGCAACATAGGGGAAGCTATAGGAGATGCGTGAAAACTGAGCAATTTAGGGGAAGTTATGAGAGCTGCTTGATGACACAGCGATATAGGAGAAGATGCGACATGTGCGCAAAATCACGGTGATATTGGGGAAGGTATGAGAGGTGCGTGAAAAAAACAGCGATATAGGGGAAGGTATGAGAAGTGCACGAAAGTAGAGCGATATAGAGGAAGGCATGAGAGGACTGCGAAAACACGGCGATATAGGGGAAGATATGAGAGATGCGCGAAAACAGCAATGTAGGGGAATGTATGGGAGGTACGCAAAAACACGGCAAATTAGTGGAAGGTATGAGAGGTGAGACAGAATGCAGCTCTATAGGGGAAAGTATGAGAGCGGCGCGAAAACATGGCAATATAGTGGCAGCTATGAGAGTTGAGCAAAACACAGCGATATAGGGGAAGGTATGAGAAGTGCACGAAAGTAGAGCGATATAGGGGAAGCTATGAGAGGTGTGCGATAATACCGCGATGTAGGGGAAGATAAGAGAGGTGCGCAGAAACACGGCGATGTTGGGGAAGCAATGCGAGGTGCGTGAAAACACAGTGAAATAGGGGAAGGTATGAGAGGCTGGTGAAAACACAGCGATATATGGGAAGCTCTGGAAGGTGCGTGAAAACACGGCGATATAGGGGAAGGTATGAGAGGTGTGCGAAAACACATCGATATGGGGAAGCTAAGAGAAGTGCGCGAAAACACAGCGATATAGTGGAATGTAGGAGAGGTGCGCGAAAACACAGAGATTTTGGGAAAGCTATGAGAGGTGCGCGAAAACAGTGCTGTAGGGGAATGTATGAGAGGTACGCGAAAACATGGCGATATAGGGGAACCTATGGGAGGTGCGCGGAAACACAGCAATATGCAGGAAGTTATGGGACGCGCGCAAAAACACAGCGATATAGTGGAAGATATGAGTGGTGCGCGAAAACATCGCGATATAGGGGAAGCTATAAGAGGTAAGCGAAAACACAGCGATATTGGGGAAGGTATCAGAAGTGCGCGAAAACACAATGATATGGGAAAGCTATGGGAGGTGCAGGAAAACACTGCGATATAGGGGAAGCTATGGGAGTTGCGCAAAAACATAGCAATACAGGAGAAGGTATGAGAGCTGCGCAAAGACACGGAGATGTAGGGGAAGCTATGTGCAGTGCGCGAAAACATCGCGATATAGGGGAAACTATGAGAGGTGCGCGAAAACATCGCGATATAGGGGAAACTATGAGAGGTGCATGAAAAAACAGCGATTTGGGGGAAGCTATGAGAGGTGTGCGAAAACACTTCAATACAGGAGAAGGTATGAGATGTCCGCAAAAACACAGCAATATAGGGGAAGCTATGGGAGGTGCGCGAAATCACAGCAATATATGGGAATGTGTAGGACATGCGCGAAAACACAACGATATCGTTGAAGGTATGAGAGGTGAGCGAAAATACAGCAATGTAGGGGAAGGTATGAGAGGTGCGAGAAAACAGTGATATAGAGGAAGCTATGGGACTTGCTTGAAAACACGGCGATATAGGAGAAGGTATGAGATGTGCGCAAAAACCCTGCGATGTAGGGGAATCTATGCAAGGTGCGCAAAAACACGGTAATATTATGGAAGCTATGAGAGGTGCCTGAAAACACTGCGATGTAGGGGAAGCTATGTGAGGTACGCAAAAACATGGCGATATTAGGGAAGCTATGAGAGGTGCGCGAAAACACAGCGATATAGGAGAAGCTATGAGAGGTGCACGAAAACATCGCAATATAGGGGAAGCCATGCGGGGTGTGTGAAAACACACCGATATAGAGGAAGGTATGAGCGGTGCGAGAATACATGGCGATGTAGTGGAATGTATGAGAAGAGCGCGGAAACACGGCAATATAGGGGAAGCTATGGGAGGTGAGCGAAAACACAGCGAAACAGAAGAAGCTAATGTGAAGGGCGCAAAATCACAGCGATATAGGGAAAGGGATGAGAGGTGCGTGAAAACACAGCGATATAGGGCAAGCTACGGGGTGTACATGAAAACACAGCGATATTGGGGAAGCTACGAGAGGTGCGCGATAACAAAGAATTATAGGGAAATCTATGAGAGGTGCGCGAAAACAGAGCGATATATGGGAAGGCATGAGGGGTACGAGAAAACTCAGCGATATAGGGGAAGCGATGGGAGGTGCGTGAAAACACGGCGATATAGGAGAGGGTATGAGAGGTACGCAAAAACACAGCGATGTAAGGGAAGCTATGGGAGGCAAGTGCAAAGAGGGCAAGAAAGGGGAAGTTATGAGCGGTGCCCTAAAACACTGCGATGTAGGGGAAGCTATGGGAGGTGCGCGAAAGCAGAGCGATATAGGGGAAGTGATGAGAGGTGCACGAGAGCACAGTGACACAGGGGAAGCTATGGAAAGTGTGCAAAAACACAGCAATATAGGGGAAGGCACGAGAGGTCTGCGAAAACAGGCGATATAGGGGAAAGAATGAGAGGTGCGCGAAAACACAGCGATGTAGGGGAATGTATGAGAGGTACGCAAAAACACGGCGATATAAGGGAAGGTATGAGAGGTGAGAAAAAACGCAGAGATATCGGGGAAGTTCTGGGAGGTGAGCAAAATCACAGCGATATAACAGAAGGGATGAGAGGTGTGTGAAAACACATCGATATAGGAGAAGCGATGAGAGGTGCGCGAAAACGCAGCGGTATATGCAAAACTATGGGATGTGCACGGAAACACAACAATATACGGGAAGTTATGAGACGCGTGCGATAACACAGCGACATAGTGGAAGACATGTGTGGTGCGCGAAAACATGGCGATATAGGTAAAGCTATAAGAGGTGAGCGAAAACACAGCGATATTGGCTAAAGTATCAGAGGTGCGCAAAAATTCTGCTATTGGGAAGCTATGGGAGGTGTGCGAAAACACAGTGATACAGGGGAACAGATGAGAAGTGCGCGAAGACACAGAGATGTAGGAGAAGCTATGTGCGGTGCGCGAAAACACGGCGATATAGGGGAAGCGATGGGAGGTGCGTGAAAACACAGCGATATAGGAGAGGGTATGAGAGGTGTGCGAAAACACAGCGATTCGGGGGAAGCTATGAGAGGTGTGCAAAAACACGTCGATATATGGGAAGCTATGGGAGGCAAGTGCAAACAGGGCAAGAAAGGGGAAGTTATGAGAGGTGCCCGAAAACACTGCGATGTAGGGGAATCTATGGGAGGTGCACAAAAGCAGAGTGATATAGGGGAAGTGATGAGAGGTGCACGAGAGCACAGTGACACAGGGGAAGCTATGGAAGGTGTGCTAAAACACAGCAATATAGGGGAAGGCACGAGAGGTCTGCGAAATCAGGTGATATAGGGGAAATTATGAGAGATGCGCAAAAACACAGTGATGTAGGGGAATGTATGAGAGGTACGCAAAAACACGTCGATATAGGGGAAGGTATGAGAGGTGAGAGAAAACACAGCTCTATAGGGGAAGGTATGAGAGCTGCGCGAAAACACGGCATATAGTGGCAGCTATGAGAGGTGAGGAAAAACACAGCAATATAGTGGAATGTAGGAGAGGTGCACGAAAACATGGTGATATATGGGAACCTATGGGAGGTGCGCGACAGCACGGAAATATATGGGAAACTCTGGGAGGTGTGCGGAAACACAGCAATATACGGGAAGTTATGGGACGCGCACGAAAACACAGCAATATAGTGGAAGATATGAGTGGTGCACGAAAACATGGCGATATAGGGGAAGCTATAGGAGGTGAGCGAAAACCAGTGATATTAGGGAAGGTATCAGAGGTGCGCAAAAACACAATGATATTGGGAAGCTATGGAAGGTGCAAGAAAACACAGCGATCTTGAGGAAGCTATGGGAGGTGTGCGAAAACACAGCGATGCAGGGGAACGTATGAGAGGTGCACAAAAACACAGAGATATATGGGAAGCTATGGGAGTTGCGCGAAAACATAGCGATATAGGGGAAGCTGTGAGATGTGCGCAAAAACACAGCGCTATAGTGGAATATTTGAGAGGTGCGCAAAAACAAGGCGATATATGGGAAGCTATGAGAGGTGCGTGAAAGCAGGGTGATATAGGGGAAGGTATGAGAGGTGCGCTAAAACACAGCAATATGGGGGAGCTATGGGAGGTGTGTGAAAGCATGGCGATAAATGGAGAAGGTATGAGAGGTGTGCGAAAATACAGCAATATAGGGGAAGCTCTGAGACGTGCACGAAAACACAGCGTATAGGGGAAGCAGTGAGAGGTGTGCGAATACACATCGATACAGCAGAAGGTATGAAATGTCTGCAAAAGCACAGCAATATATGGGAAGCTATTAGTGGTGCGCGAAAACACAGCGCTATAGGGGAAGCCTTGGGGGGTGAGCAAAAACACAGGGATGTAGGGGAACCTATGAGAGGTGCGCAAAAACATTGCAATATATGGAAAGCTATGAGAGGTGCACGAAAACACAGCGATAGAAGGGAAGCTATGAGAGGTGCACGAAAACACAAAGATATAGGGGATGCTATGAGAAGTGTGCAAAAACACTGTGATTTGGGCGAATCTATGAGAGGTTTGCGAAAATATCGCAATATATGGGAAGCTATTAGTGGTGCGCGAAAACACGGCGAAAAATGGGAAGCTATGAGGGGTCCCTGAAAACATGGCGATATAGAGGAAGTTATGTGAGCTGCTTGATAACACAGCGATATAGGGGAAGTAATGAGATCTGCGCGAAAACACGGTGATATAGGGGAAGCTATGAGTGGTGAGCGAAAACACAGCGTTATAGGGGAAGCCTTGGGAGGTGAGCAAAAACACAGGGATGTAGGGGAAGCTATGAGAGTTGCGCATAATATTGCAATATATAGAAACCTATGAGAGATACGCGATAACACAGCAAAAAAGGAGAAGGTATGAAGGAAAACACGGCAATATATGGGAAACTACGGGAGGTGCGTGAAAACAGGGTGATACAAGGGAAGCTACTAGAGGTGTGTGAAAAAACATGGATATAGTGGAAGGATTGAGAGGTGCGTGAAACACAGCAATATAGGGGAAGTTATGGGAGTTGCGCGAAAACATTGCAATATATGGAAAGCTATGAGAGGTGCACGAAAACACAGCGATAGAAGGGAAGCTATGAGAGGTGCACGATAACACAGTGATATAGCGGAAGGTATGAGAGGTGCATGACAATACTGTGATATAGGGGAAGCTATGGGAGGTGCACGAACACACGGCGATATACGTGAAGGTATGAGTAATGCTTGAAAACACGTCGATATAGGGCAAGCGATGGGTGTGCGCGAAAATGCAGCGATATAGGGGACGGCATGAGAGGTGCGTGAAAACACAGTGATATAGGGGAAGGTATGAGAGGTGTGCAAAAACACAACGATATAGGGGAAGGTATCAGAGGTGCGCAGAAACACAGCGATATAGAGGAAGCTATGGGAGGTGCATGAAAACACAGCGATATAGGGGATGATATGAGAGGTGAGCGAAAACTCAGCAATATAGGGGAAGCCTTGGGAGGTGCGCAAAATCACAGTTATATCGGGGAAGGGATGAAGGGTGCATGAAAACAGCGATATAGGGGAAGCTACAGGAGGTGCCGAAAACACAGCGATATAAGGGAATTTATGGGAGGTGTGTGAAAATACTGTGATATAGGGGAAGGTTTGAGATGTGTGAGAAAACACAGCAATATAGGGGAAGCTATGGGAGGTGCGTGAAAGCACGGTCATATAGGGGAAGCTATGAGAAGTGTGCAAAAACACAGCGATTTGGGCGAATCTATGAGAGGTTTGCGAAAATATCGCAATATATGGGAAGCTATCAGTGGTGCGCGAAAACACGGTGAAAAATGGGAAGCTATGAGAGGTCCCTGAAAACATGGCAAAATAGAGGAAGTTATGTGAGCTGCTTGATAACACAGCGATACAGGGGAATTAATGAGATCTGCGCGAAAACACGGTGATATAGGGGAAGTTATGAGTGGTGAGCGAAAACACAGCGCTATAGGGGAAGCCTTGGTAGGTGAGCAAAAACACAGGGATGTAGAGGAAGCTAGGAGAGGTGCGCAAAAACACAGCGATTTGGGGGAAGCTATGAGAGTTGCGCGAAAATATTGCAATATATAGAATCCTATGAGAGGTGCACGAAAACACAGCGATAGAAGGGAAGCTATGAGAGGTGCGCGATAACACAGCGATATAGCGGAAGTTATGAGAGGTGCGCAAAAACACAGTGATATAGGGGAAGCTGTGAGAAGTGTGCAAAAACACAGCGATTTGGGCGAATCTATGAGGGGTTTGCGAGAATATCGCAATATCTGGGAGTGGTGCGCGAAAACACGGCGAAAAATGGGAAGCTATGAGAGGTCCCTGAAAACATGGCGATATAGAGGAAGTTATGTGAGCTGCTTGATAACACAGCGATGTAAGGGAAGTAATGAGTTCTGTGTGAAAACACGGTGATATAGGGGAAGCTATGAGTGGTGAGCAAAAACACAGTGCTATAGGGGAAGCCTTGGGAGGTGCACAAGAACACAGCAATGTAGGGGAAGCTATGAGAGCTGCGCAAAAACAAGGCAAGACCAGAGAAACTATGAAAGGTGCGGAAAAACATGGGGATATAGGGGAAGGTATGAGAGTTGCGCGAAAACACAGCGATACAGGGGAATATATCAGAGGTGCGCAAACACAGCGATGCAGGGGAAGCTATGGGTGCTGCGTGAAAACACAGAGATGTTGGGGAAGGTGTGGGTGGTGCACGAAAACACAGCGATATAGGGGAAGCTCTGAGAGATGCGCGAAAACACGGCAATATAGGGGAAGTTATGAGAGGTGCGCGAAAACAGAGCGATATAGGGGAAGGTATGAGTGGTTTGCGAAAACACATCGATATAGGGGAAGCTACGACAGGTGTGTGAAAAAATATGGATATAGTGGAAGGATTGAGAGGTGCGCGAAAACACATCGATACAGGGGAAGCTACGAGAGTTGCGTGAAAAAACATCGATATAGTGGAAGGTATGAGAGGTGCACGAAAACACAGCGATAGAAGGGAAGTTATGAGAGGTGCGCGAAAACACAGAAATATAGGGGAAGCTATGAGAAGTGTGCAAAAACACAGCGATTTGGGCGAATCTATGAGAGGTTTGCGAAAATATCGCAATATATGGGAAGCTATTAGTGGTGCGCGAAAACACGGCGAAAAATGTTAAGCTATGAGAGGTCCCTGAAAACATTGCGATATAGAGGAAGTTATGTGAGCTGCTTGATAACACAGCGATATAGGGGAAGTAATGAGATCTGTGCGAAAACACGGTGATATAGGGGAAGCTATGAGTGGTGAGCGAAAACACAGCGCTATATGGGAAGCCTTGGGAGGTGCGCAAGAACACAGCAATGTAGGGGGAAGCTATGAGAGCTGCGCGAAAACAAGGCAAGGCCAGGGAAACTATGAAAGGTGCGGAAAAACACGGGGATATAGGGGAAGGTATGAGAGTTGCGCGAAAACACAGCGATACAGGGGAATGTATCAGATGTGCGCGCAAACACAGCGATGCAGGGGAAGCTATGGGTGCTGCATGAAAACACAGAGATGTTGGGGAAGCTATGGGTGGTGCACGAAAACACAGCGATATAGGGGAAGCTCTGAGAGATGCGCGAAAACACGGTAATATAGGGGAAGTTATGAGAGGTGCGCGAAAACAGAGCGATTAGGGGAAGGTATGAGTGGTTTGCGAAAACACATCGATATAGGGGAAGCTACGAGAGGTGTGTGAAAAAATATGGATATAGTGGAAGGATTGAGAGGTGCGCGAAAACACAGCGATGGAAGGGAAGCTATGAGAGGTGCGCGAAAACACAGAAATATAGGGGAAGCTATGAGAAGTGTGCAAAAACACAGCAATTTGGGCGAATCTATGAGAGGTTTGCGAAAATATCGCAATATATGGGAAGCTATTAGTGGTGCACGAAAACACGACGAAAAATGTTAAGCTATGAGAGGTCCCTGAAAACACTGCGATATAGAGGAAGGTATGTGAGCTGCTTGATAACACAGCGATATAGGGGAAGTAATGAGATCTGTGCGAAAACACGGTGATATAGGGGAATCTATGAGTGGTGAGCGAAAACACAGCACTATATGGGAAGCCTTGGGAGGTGCGCGAGAACACAGCAATGTAGGGGAAGCTATGAGAGTTGCGCGAAAACAAGGCAAGGCCAGGGAAACTATGAAAGGTGCGGAAAAACACGAGGATATAGGGGAGGCTACAGGAGGTGCGCGAAAACACAGCGATATAAGGGAATGTATGGGAGGTGTGTGAAAATACTGTGATATCGGGGAAGGTATGAGATGTGCGTGAAAACACAGCGATTTGGAGGAAGCTATGAGAGGTGCGCGAAAATATTGCAATATATAGAAACCTATGAGAGGCGCACGAGGACACAGCAATAGAGGGGAAGCTATGAGAGGTACGCGATAACACAGCAAAAAAGGAGAAGGTATGAGAGCTGCGCGAAAAAATGGTGATATATGGGAAACTATGGGAGGTGCGTGAAAACAGGGCGATATAGGGGTAGGTATCAGAGGTGCGCTTAGAGACAGTGATAAGCGGGAAGCTATGGGAGGTGCATGAGAACACAGCAATGTAGGGGAAGCAATGAGAGCTGCACGAAAACAAGGCAAGGTCAGGGAAACTATGAAAGGTGCAGAAAAACACGGGGATATAGGGGAAGGTATGAGAGGTACGTGAAAACACAGCGATATAGGGGAATGTATGGGAGGTATGTGAAAACACAGCAATATAGGGGAAGGTATGAGAGGTACGTGAAAACACAGCAATATTGGGGAATGTATGAGAGGTGTGTGAAAACACAGTGATATAGGGGAAGGTATGACAGGTGCACGAAAACACAGCGATATAGGGGAAGGTATGACAGGTGCACAAAAACACTGTGATATAGGGGAAGGTATGGGAAGTGCATGAAAACAGAGCAATATATGGGAAGCTATGAGAGCTGCTTGATAACACAGCGATATAGGGGAATATATGCGAGGTGTGCAAAAACACGGTGATGTAAGGGAAGCTACGAGAAGTGATTGAAAATACAGCTATATAGGGGAAGCATTGGGAGTTGCGCGAAATCACAGTGATATCAGGGAAGGGATGAGAGGTGCGTGAAAACAGAGTTATATTGGGGAAGCTATGGGAGGTGCACGAAAACACAGCGATATAGGGGAATGTATGGGAGGTGCGTGAAAACACAGTGATATAGGGGAAGCTATGGGAGGTGCGCGAAAACGGCGATATACGTGAAGGTATGAGAGGTGCGTGTAAATACGTCGATATAGGGGAATGTATGAGAGATGAGCAAAAACTCAGCTAAAAAGGGGAAGGTATGAGAGGTGCGCGAAAACACGGCGTTATAGTCAAAGCTATGACAGGTGAGCAAAAACAAAGCGATAGAGGTGAACATATGAAAGGAGTGTGAAAACACAATGACATAGGGGAAGCTATGTGAGCTTCGCAAAAACACAGCAATGTAGGGGAAGTTATGAGAAGTGCGTGAAAAGACAGCGATATATGGGAAGCTATGGCAGTTGCACGAAAACAAAGCGATATAGGTGAAGGTATGAGAGGTATGAGAAAACAGAGCGACATAGGGGAAGGTATGGGAGGTGCTTGAAAACACGGCGAAATAGGAGTAGGTATGAGAGGTGTGCGAAAACAGAGCGACATAGGGGAAGGTATGGGAGGTGCTTGAAAACACGGCGAAATAGGAGTAGGTATGAGAGGTGCGCGAAAACAGAGCGACGTAAGGGAAACTATGCGAGGTGCGCTAGAATGCGGCGATATAGGGGAAGCTAAAAGAGGTGCGCAAAAACACAGCGATTTGGGGGAATCTATGAGAGGTGCGTGAAAACATCGCAATATATGGAAGCAATGAGAGGTGCGCGAAAGCACGCCATAAATGGGAAGCTCTGGGAGGTGCATGAACGCACGGCGATATAGGAGAAGATATGAGATGTGTGCGAAAACACGGTGATATAGGGGAAGGTATGAGAGGTGAGCAAGAACACAGTGATATAGGGGAAGCTATGGGAGGTGCGCGAAAACAGGGCAATATACGTGAAGGTATGAGAGTTGCGTGAAAACACCTCGATATAGGGGAATGTATGAGCGAAAACTCAGCTAAAAAGTGAAGGTATGAGAGGTGCGCGAAAACATGGCGTTATAGTCAAAGCTATGAGAGGTGAGCAAAAACACAACGATATAGGGGAAGCTATGCGAGCTGCGCGAAAACACAGCGATATAAGGGAAGATATGAGAGCTGCGCGAAAACACGCCGATATAGGGGAAGCTATAGGAGGTGTACGAAAACAGAGCATGAAAGGGGAAGGTATGAGAGCTGTGCGAAAAATAAGCGATATATGGGAAGTTATAGGAGGTGCACGAAAACAGAGCGTGAAAGGGGAAGGTAGGAGAGGTGTGAGAAAAAACAGCAATATAGGGGAAGCTATGGGAGGTGCGTGAAAGCACGGCAATATAGGAGAAGGTATGAGAGGTGTATGGAAACATAGTGATGTAGGGGAAGTTATGCGAGGTGTGCCAGAACACGGCGATATAGGAGAAGCTATGAGAGGTGTGCAAAAACACAGCGATTTGGGGGAATCTACGAGAGGTGCGCGAAAACACGGCGAAAAATGGGAAGGTATAGGAGGTCTGCGAAAACAGGGCGATACAGAGGAAGTGATGAGAGGTGTACGAGAGCACAGCGACTTAGTGGAAGCTATGCGAGGTGTGCGAAAACACGACGATGTAGGAGAAGCTATCAGAGGTGTGCTAAAAGACAGTGATTTGGGGCAAGCTATGAGAGGTGCGCGAAAAAATTGCAATATATGTTAAGCTATGAGAGGTGCACGAGAACACAGCGATATAGGAGATGGTATGAGAAGTGAGCAAAAACACAACGACATAGGGGAACTTATGCGAGGTGCACGAAAATACAGCGATATAGGAGAAGCTATGAGAGGTGCGCATAAACATGGTGATACAGGGGAAGCTATGAGAGGGGAGCATTAACTCAGCGATATATGGGAAGGTATGAGAGGTGCACAAAAACACAGCGATATAGGGGAAGCTATGGGAGGTGCACGAAAACACGGAGATATAGGGGAAGCTATGAGAGGTGCGCGAAAACAGACCGATTAGGGGAAGGTATGAGTGGTTTGCAAAAACACATCGATATAGGGGAAGCTACGAGAGGTGTGTGAAAAAATATGGATATAGTGGAAGGATTGTGAGATGCACGAAAACACGGCTATAGAAGGGAAGCTATGAGAGGTGCGCGAAAACACAGAAATATAGGGGAAGCTATGAGAGGTGCAAGAAAACATGGCGATATAGGGGATGCTATGGGAGGTGTGCGAAAACACGGCGATATACGTGAAGGTATGAGAGGTGCGTGAAAACACGTCGATATAGGGGAAAGTATGAGAGTTGAGCGAAGACTCAGCTAAAAAGGAGAAGGTATGAGAGGCTCATGAGAACATGGCGATATAGGCAAAGCTATGTGAGGTGAGCAAAAACACAGCGATATATGGGAAGTTATGAGAGGTGCACGAAAACACATCGATATAGGGCAAGCTAGGAGACGTGTGTGAAAACACAGCTATATAGTGGAAGGTATGAGAGGTGCGCGAGAACACGGTGATACAGGCAAAGCTATCAGAGGTGAGCAACAACACAGCGATATAGGGGAAGGTATGAGAGGTACGTGAAAACACAGCGATATAGGGGAATGTATGGGAGGTATGTCAAAACACAGCAATATAGGGGAAGGTATGAGAGGTACGTGAAAACACAGCAATATTGGGGAATGTATGAGAGGTGTGTGAAAACACAGTGATATAGGGGAAGGTATGACAGGTGCACGAAAACACAGCGATATAGGGGAAGGTATGACAGATGCACGAAAACACTGTGATATAGGGGAAGGTATGGGAAGTGCATGAAAACAGAGCAATATATGGGAAGCTATGAGAGCTGCTTGATAACACAGCGATATAGGGGAATATATGCGAGGTGTGCAAAAACACGGTGATGTAAGGGAAGCTACGAGAGGTGATTGAAAATACAGCTATATAGGGGAAGCATTGGGAGTTGCGCGAAATCACAGTGATATCAGGGAAGGGATGAGAGGTGCGTGAAAACACAGTGATATAGGGGAAGCTGTGGGAGGTGCACGAAAACGGCGATATACGTGAAGGTATGAGAGGTGCGTGTAAATACGTCGATATATGGGAAGGTATGAGAGGTGCACAAAAACACAGCGATACAGGGGAAACTATTGGAGGTGCACCAAAACACGGCGATATAGGGGAAGCTATGAGAGGTGCGCAAAAACACAGCGATTTGGTGGAAGCTATGAGAGGTGCACGAGAAAACAGCGATAGAGGGGAAGCTTTGAGAGGTACGCGATAACATAGCGATATAGGGGAAGGTATAAGAGGTGTGAGAAAATACGGCGATATATAGGAATCTTTGGGAGGTGCATGAAAACAGGGTGATATTGAGGAAGGTATGAGAGGTGCGCAAAAACACAGCGATATAGGGTAAGGATGGGAGGTCCACGAAAACACGGCGATGTAGGGGAAGCGATGGGAGGTGCGCGAAAACATCACAATATATGGCAAGCTATGAGAGGTGTGCGAAAACAGCAATATAGCGAAGCTATGGGAGGTGCGCGACAACACAGCAATATGGGGGAAGGTATGGGAGGTGCGCGAATACACAGCGATATACGTGAAGGTATCAGAGGTGCGTGAAAACACATCGATATAGAGGAAGGTATGAGAGGTGAGCGAAAACACAGCGATATAGCGGATGGTATGAGAGGTGCGTGAAAACACGAAAACTCAGCTAAAAAGGGGAATGTATGAGAGGTGCGCGAGAACATGGCGACATAGGCAAAGCTATGAGAGGTCAGCAAAACACAGCGATATAGGGGAAGCTATGCGAGGTGTGCGAAAAGCTGGCGGTATAGGAGAAGCTATGAACAGTGTGCGAAAAGACAGCGATTTGGGGGCAGCTATGAGAGGTGCGCGAAAAAATTGCAATATATGTTAAGCTATGAGAGGTGCACGAGAACATAGCGATATAGGGGAATCTATGGGAGGTGCGCTAAAACACAGCAATATAGGGGAAGGTATGAGAGGTCTGCGAAAACACGGTGATATAGAGGAAGGTATGAGACGTGCGTGAAAACTCAGTAATATAGGGGAAGCTATGGGAGGTGCATGAAAACACGGCGATATATGTGAAGGTATGAGAGGCGCGGGAAAACATGTCAATATAAGGGAAGGTAGAAGAGATGAGCGAAAACTCAGCTAAAAAGGGGAAAGCATGAGAGGTGCGCAAGAACACGGCGATATAGGCAAAGCTATGAGAGGTGCGTGAAAAGACAGCAATTTGGGGGAATCTATGAGAGGTGCGCGAAAACATTGCAATACATGGAAAACTATGAGAGGTGTGCGAAAACAGAGTGATAGAGGGGAAGATATGGGAGGTACGCAAAAACACAGTGATATAAGGGGAGCTATGAGCGGTGTGCGAACACATGGCGATATAGCAGAAGGTATGAGAGGTGCGTGAAAACACAGTGATATAGGGGAAGCTATGGGAGGTGCGCGCACACATAGTGATATACATGAAGGTATGAGAGGTGCTTGGAAGTTCGTCCATATAGGGGAAGAGATGAGAGGTGCACGAAAGCGCAGCGATATAGGGGACGGTATGAGAGGTGCGCATTAACACAGCGATGTAGGGGAAGGTATGAGAGGTGCGCATTAACACAGCGATGTAGGGGAAGGTATGAGAGGTGCGCAAAAACACAGCGATGTAGGGGAAGGTATGAGGGGTGCGTGAAAACAGGGCGATATAAGGGAAACTATGTGAGGTGCATCAAAACAGGGCGATATGGGGGAAGGTATGAGAGGTGCACAAAAATACAGCGACGTAGGGGAATCTATGGGAGGTGCGTGAAATGACAGCAATACTGGCAAGGTATGACAGGTGCGCTAAAGCACAGCAATAGAGGGAAAGGTATGAGATGTCTGCAAAAACACGGCGATATAGGGGAAGGTATGAGAGGTGCGCGGAAAGACAGTGATATGCAGGAATCTGTGAGAGGTGAGTGAAAACACAGCGATATAGGGGAAGCTACGAGAGGTGCGCGAGAAAGCATCAATATAATGGAAGGTATGAGAGGTGCATGAAAACACAACGATATAGGGGAAGGTATGCGAGGTGTGCGAAAACATGGCGATATAGGGGAAGCTATGAGAGGTGCGCGAAAACATGGCGATATAGGGGAAGGTATGATTAGTGCGCGAAAACACAGTGTTATAGGGGAAGTTATGGGAGGTGCGCGAGCACACTGCGATGTACATGGAGGTATGAGAGGTGCTTGAAAACACGTCCATATACGGGAAGGTATGAAAGGTGCGAGAAAACAAAGCGATATAGGGGAAGCTATGGGAGGTGCGTGAAAACACGCGATATAGGAGAAAGTATGAGAGGTGCGCTAAAACACAGCGATGTAGGGGAATGTATGAGTGGTGCGCGAAAACACAGCAATATATGGGAATCCTTGGGAGGTGCACGACAACAGAGCGATATAGGGGAAGGTATCAGAGGTGCGCGAAAACATGGCAATATAGGGGACGCTATGTGAAGTGCATGAAAACACAGCGATCTAGGGGAAGCTATGAGAGGTGTGCGAAAACATTGCAAGAAATGGCAAGCTGTGAGATGTGTGCGAAAACATCGATATAGCGGAAGCTGTGGGAGGTATGCAAAAACACAGCAATATTGGGGAAGCTATGAAAGCTGCTTGATAACACAGAGTTATAGGGGAAGATGTGAGAGTTGCGCGAAAATAAGGCGATATAGGGGAAGCTACCAGAGGTGAGCGAAAACACAGCGATATAGGGGACGTTGTCAGAGATATGCGAATACACAATGATATTGGGGAAGCTATGGGAGGTGCGGGAAAACACAGCAATATAGGAGAAGCTATGAGAGGAGTGCGAAAACACAGCGATGTAGGGGAAGCTATGGGAGATGTAAGAAAACACAGCGATACAGGGGAAAGCATGAGAGGTGCGCGGAAACACAGCCATATTGGGGAAGCTATGGGAGGTGAGCAATAACACAGCGATAAAGGTGAAGCTTCGGAATGTGCGCGTAAAGACAGCGATATAGGGGACTCTATCAGAGGTGCGCTAAAACACAGAGATATAGGGGAAGCTATGAGAGGTGCGTGAAAACACAGCGATATGTGAGAAACTATGTGAGGTGCATCAAAACAGGGTGATATGGGGAAGGTATGAGAGGTGCGTAAAAACACAGCAATACAGGGGAAGTGATGAGAGGTGCACGAGAGCACAGCGACATAGAGGAAGTTATGGGAGGTGTGTGAAATATCAGCAATACGGGGAAGGTATGAGAGGTGCGCTAAAAGACAGTAATATGCAGGAATCTGTGAGAGGTGCGTGAAAACACAGCGATATAGGGGAAAGTATAAGAATTGCACGAAAAGACATCGATATAGGGGAAGCTACGAGAGGTGCGCGAGAAAGCATCAATACAATTGAAGGTATCAGAGATGCATGAAAACACAACGATATAGGAGAAGGTATGCGAGGTGTGCGAAAACACAGTGATATTGGGGAAGCTATAGGAGGTGCGCGAACACACTGCGATGTACATGGAGGTATGAGAGGTGCTTGAAAACACGTCCATATACGGGAAGGTATGAGCGGTGCGAGAAAACAACGTGATATAGGGGAAGCTATGGGAGGTGCATGAAAACACGGCGATATAGGAGAAAGTATGAGAGGTGCGCTGAAACACAGCGATGTAGGGGAAATTATGAGTGGTGCGTGAAAACACAGCGATAAATGGGAATCCTTGGGAGGTGCACGACAACAGAGTGATATTGGGGAAGGTATCAGAGGTGAGAGAAAACACAGCGATATAGGGGAAGGTATGAGAGGTGCGCGACAACACAGCGATATATGGGAAGCTATGGGAGTTGCACAAAAACAGAGCGATATAGCGGAAGGTATGAGAGGTGCGAGAAAACACGGTGATATAGGGGAAGCTATGGGAGTTGTGCAAAAACATAGCGATATAGGGAAAGCTATGAGCGGTGCGCCAAAATGCAGCGATATATGGGAAGCTACGGCAGGTGTGCGAAAACAGGGCGATATAGGGGAAGGTATGAGAGGTGCGCAAAAACATAACGATGTAGGGGAAGGTATGAGTGGTGCGTGAAAGCACAGCGATATATGGGAAGCCTTGGGAGGTGCACGACAACAGAGCAATATAGAGGAAGGTATCAGAGGTGCGAGAAAGCACAGCAATATAGAGTAAGGTATGAGAGGTGAGCGACAACACAGCGATATGTGGGAAGCTATGGGAGTTGCACGAAAACGTGGCGATATAGGGGACGTTATGTGAGTTGCGCGAAAACACGGCGATAAATGGGAAGCTATCAGAGGTGAGCGAAAACACAGCGATATAGGGGACGTTGTCAGGGATGTTCGAATACGCAATGATAATAGGGAAGCTATGGGAGGTTCGGGAAAACACAGCAATTTGGGGGAAGCCAAGAGAAGTGCGCGAAAACACGGTGATATATGGGAAACTATGTGAGGTGCGTCAAAACAGGGCGATATAGGGAAAGGTAGGAGGGGTGCGTAAAAACACAGCGATGTAGGGGAAGCTATAGGAGGTGCGCGAAAACAGAACGATTTGGGGGAAGCTATGAGAGGTGCGCAAAAACACAGCGATGTAGGGGAAGCTATGGGAGCTGCGCGAAAGCAGAGCAATAGAGGGGAAGTGATGAGAGGTGCACGAGAGCACAGCGACATAGGGGAAGCTATGGGAGGTGCGTGAAAACACAGCCACACGGGGAAGGTATGAGAGGTGCGCTAAAACAGAGCAATATAGGGGAAGGTGTGAGAGGTCTGCGAAAACACGGCGATATAGGGGAAATTTATGAGAGGTGCGCGAAAAGACAGTGATATGTAGGAATCTATGAGAGGTGCGCGAGAAAACATCGATATAATGGAACGTATGAGAGGTGCACGAAAACAAAGCGATATAGGGAAAGTCATGAGAGGTGTGCGAAAACACGGCGATATATGGGAAGGTACGATTGGTACGCGAAAACACGGCGATGTAGGGGAACCTATGAGAGGAGCGTGAAAAGACAGTGATAAGCAGGAGGCTATGAGAGGTGCGCGAAAACACAGCGATATAGGGGAAGGCAAGAGTGGTGCGCGAAAACACATCGATATAGGGGAAGCTACGAAAGGTGCGTGTAAAAACATCGATATAGTCGAAGGTATGAGAGGTGTGCGAAAACACAACGATATAGGGGAAGGTATGCGAGATGCGCAAAAACACAGCGATATATGGGAAGCTATGAGAGGTGCGCTAAAACACGGCGATATACCGGAACGTATGAGAGGTGCACTAAAACACAACGATATAGGGGAAGGTATGCGAGGTGTGCGAAAACACGGCGATATAGGGGAAGCTATGAGAGGTGCGCGAAAACACAGCCATATTTTGGAAGATAAGGGAGGTTTGCGAAAACACAGCGCTATTGGGGAATGTATGAGAGGTGCGCGATACAGGGGAAGGTATGAGATGTGTGCGAAAACACAGTGTTATTGTGGAAACTATGGGATGTGCATGAAAACACAACGATATAGGGAAAACTCTGGGAGGTGCGCTAAAACACAGCGATATAGGGGAAACTATCAGAGGTGCGCGAAACACAGCAATACAGGGGAAGCTATGAGAGGTGTGCGAAAACATGGTGATATAGGGGAAGTTATGAGAGATGAGTGAAATCATAGCCTAAAAGTGGAAGGTATGAGAGGTGCGCGAGAAAACGGCGATATTGGCAAAGCTATGAGAGGTGAGCGAAACCACAGCGATATAGGGGAAGGTATGGATGGGGTACGAAAACAAGGCGATATAGGGGAAGTTATGAGAGGTGTGCGAAAACACAATGATATAGGGGGAGGTATGAGTTGTGTGCGAAAACACAGTCATATAGAGGAATCTATAGGACGTGCGCAAAAACGCAGAGATATATGGGAAGCTACGAGAGGTGCGGAATGACAGCGATATAGGGGAAGCTATAGGAGGTGCGTGGAAACACGGCGACATAGGAGAAAGTATGAGAGGAGTACGAAAACACATCGATGTACGGGAAGCTATGAGAGGTGCGCGAAAACAGTGATATTGCGGAAGCTATGGGAGTTACGCGACAACACAGCAACATAGGGGAAGGTATGGGAGGTGCGCGAAAACACGGCGACATAGGGGAAGCTATAGGAGGTGAGCAAAAACACAGCAATATAGGGGAAGGTATGAGAGGTGTGCGAAAACACAATGATATTAGGGAAGCTATAGGAGGTGCGGGAAAACGCAACAATATAGGGTAAGCTATGAGAGGTGCGCAAAAACACAGCAATATAGGGGAAGGTATGAGAGGTGCGCAAAAACACAGTGACATAGTGGAATCTATGGGAGGTGTACGAAAACATGGTGATATACATGAAGCTATGAGAGGTGCGTGAAAACACGACGATATATGGAAAGCTATGAGAGGTGCACGAGAACACAGCGATAGAGGGGAAGCTATGAGAGGTGCACGAAACCACAGCGATATAGGGGAAGGTATGGGTAGTGTACGAAAACAAGGCGATATAGGGGAAGTTATGAGAGGTGTCCAAAAACATAACGATATAGAGGGAGGAATGAGTCGTGTGTGAAAACACAGTCATATAGAGGAATCTATAGGAGGTGCGTGAAAACGCAACGATATATGGGAAGCTATGGGAGGTGCGTGAAAACACGGCGACATAGGAGAAAGTATGAGAGGAGTACGAAAACACATCGATGTACGGGAAGCTATGAGAGGTGCGCAAAAGCAGTGATATTGCGGAAGCTATTGGAGTTACGCGACAACACAGCAACATAGGGGAAGGTATGGGAGGTGCGCGAAAACACGGCGATATACGTGGAGGTATCAGAGGTGCGTGAAAACACGTCGATATAGGGGAAGGTATGAGAGGTGCAAGAAAACTTCTTCACTCACAGAGTGGTGAATCTGTGGAATTCTCTGCCACAGGAAGCAGTTGAGGCCAGTACATTGGCTATATTTAAGAGGAAGTTAGATATGGCCCTTGTGGCTACAGGGATCAGGGGGTATGGAGGGAAGGCTGGGGCGGGGTCTGAGTTGGATGATCAGCCATGATCATAATAAATGGCGGTGCAGGCTCAAAGGGCCGAATGGCCTAGTCCAGCACCTATTTTCTATGTTTCTATAACACGGCGATATAGGGGAAGCTATAGGAGGTGAGCAAAAACACAGCAATATAGGGGAAGGTATGAGAGGTGCGCAAAATCACAGCGACATAGTGGAAACTATGGGAGGTACACGAAAACACGGCAATATACGTGAAGCTATGAGAGGTGCGTGAAAACACGACGATATAGGGGAAGGTATGAGATATTAGCGAAAACTCAGCTAAAAAGGGGAAGTTATGCGAGGTGCGCAAAAACACGGCGATTTAGGGGAAGCTATGAGAGGTGCGCCTAAACACAGCGATTTGGGGGAATCTATGAGAGGTGCACACAAACATTGCAATATATGTTAAGCTATGAGAGGTGTACGAGAACACAGCGATATAGGGGAAGGTGTGGGAGGTGCACGAAAACACGGCGATACAGGGGAAGGTATGAGAGGTGAGCGAAAACACGGCGATATAGGAGAATGTATGAGAGGTGTGCAAAACGCAGCGATATATGGGAAGCTATGGACGATATAGGGTCAGGTATGAGAGCTGCGCGAATACACATCAATACAGGGGAAGCTATGATAGGTGCGCGAAGCACATCGATATAGTGGAAGGTATGAGAGGTGCGCGAAAACATAGCCATATTAGCGAAGCTATGAGAGGTGCGCGAGAACACAGCGATATATGGCAAAGCTATGAGTGGTCGGCAAAAACACTGTGATATACGGGAAGGTATGAGAGGTGCGCGAAAACACAACGATATAGGGGAAGCTATGAGAGGTGCGCAAAATCATTGCATTATATGGAAAGCTAAGAGAAGTGCACGAGAACACAGCAACACAGGGGAGGGTGCGATGGCCCCACGAAAACACAGCGATGCAGGGGAACCTGTGGGAGGTGCATGGAAAGACAGTGATATAGTGGAAGGTATGAGAGGTGCGCGAAAACATAGCGATATATGGGAAGCTATGGGAGGTGCACGAAAACAGAGCGATATTGGGGAAGGTATGAGAGGTGCAAGAAAACACAGCAATATAGTGGAAGCTATGGGAGGTGCGTGAAAGGACGGCGATATAGGAGAATTTATGAGAAATGTGCGAAAACACAGAGATGTAGGGGAGGCTATGAGAGGTGCGCAAAAACACAGAGATTTGAGGAAAGGTATGCGAGGTGAGCGAAAACACAGTGATATAGGGGAAACTATGAGAGGTGTCAGAAAACATAGCGATATAGGGGAAGCTATGAGAAGTGCACGAAAACAGAGTGATATAGGGGAAGGTATGAGAGTTGCGAGAAAACACGGCGATATAGGAGAAAATATGAGAGGTGCATGAAAACACAGCGATATATGGGAAGCCATGGGAGGTGTGCGACAACAGAGCGATATAGGGGAAGGTATCAGAGGTGTGAGAAGACACAGCGATATAGGGGAAGCTATGGGAGGTGCACAAAAACATGGCGATATAGGGAAAGCTCTGTGAGGAGCGTGAAAACACAGCGATCTAGGGGAAGCTATGAGAGGTTTGTAAAAATATAGTATATATGGCAAGCTATGAGAGGTTTGCGAAAACAGCGAGAAAGCGGAAGCTATGGGAGGTATGCAAAAACACAGCAATATAGGGAAATCTATGAGAGCTGCTTGATAACACAGCGATATAGGGGTAGATGTGAGAGGTGCGCGAAAACACGGTAATCTAGGGGTAGCTATAAGAGGTGAGCGAAAACACAGCGATACACGGGAAGGTATCAGAGGTGTGCGAAAACACAATGATATTGGGGAAGTTATGTGAGGTGCAGGAAAAAACAACAATATAGGAGAAGCTATGAGAGTTGCGCGAAAGCACAGCCATGTTGGGGAAGCTATGGGAGGTGCGCGAAAACACGGTGATATAGGCACAGCTGTGAGAGGTCAGCAAAAACACAGTGATATAGGGGAAGGTATGAGAGGTGCACAAAAACACAACGATATACGGGAAGCAATGCGAGGTGCGCCAGATCATGGCATTATGGGGGAAGATATGAGAGGTACGCAAAAACACAGCGATTTGGGGAAAGCGATGAGAGGTGCACAAAAACATCTCAATATATGGGAAGCTATGAGAGGTGCGCGAAAAAACGGCGAAAAATGGGAAGCTATAGGAGGTGCGCGAAAACAGAGTGATATAGGGGAAGTTATGAGAGGTGCGAGAAAAGACAGCGATATAGGGGAAGCTATGGGAGCTGCGTGAAAACACGGCATTATGGGAGAAGGTATGAGAGGTGCACGAAAACACAGCGGTGTAGGGGAAAGTATGAGGGGTGCGCGAAAACACAGCGATATATGGGAAGCCAGGGGAGGTGCACAGCAACAGAGAGATATAAGGGAAGGTAGCAGAGGTGCGAGAAAACACAGCGATATAGGGGAAGCTATGGGAGGTGTGCAAAAATATCGCCATATATGGCAAGCTATGAGAGGTGTGCAAAAACAGCGATATAGCGGAAGCAGTGGGAGGTATGCGAAAGCACAGCAATATATGGGAAGCCATGAAAGCTGTTTGATAACACAGCGATATAGGGAAAGGTGTGAGAGGTGCGTGAAAACTCGGCGATATAGAGGAAGGTATCAGAGGTGTGCGAAAACACAATGTTATTGGGGAATCTATGGGAGGTGCGGGAAAATATGGCGTTATAGGAGAAAGTATCAGAGGTGCACGAAAGCACAGCTATGTAGGTGAAGGCATGAGTGGCGCACGAAAACACAACGATATTGGAAAGCCATGGGAAGTGCACGACAACAGAGCAATATTGGGGAAGGTATCAGAGGAGTGAGAAAACACAGCGATCTATGGGAAGTTATGAGAGGTGTGCGAAAACAGCGATATAGCGGAAGCTATGGAAGGTATGCGAAAACACAGCAATATAGGGGAAGCTATGAAAGCTGCTTGATAACAGAGCGATATAGGGGAAGATGTGAGAGATGCGCAAAAACACGACGATATAGGGGAAGCTATAAGAGGTGCGGGAAAACACAGCGATACAGGGGAAGGTATCAGAGGTGCGCAAAAACACAATGATATTGGGGAAGCTATGGGAGGTGCGGGAAAACACAGTGATATTGGAGAAGCTATGAGAGGTCAGCAAAAACACTGCGATATAGGGGAAGCTATGCGAGGTTTGCGAAAACACGGCGATATAGGGGAAGCTATGAGAGGTGAGCGAAGTCATTCCAATATATGGAAAGCTAAGAGAGGTGCATGAGAAAACAGCAACACAGGGGAGGGTATGATAGGCATGCGAAAACACAGCAATGGAGGAGAACCTATGGGAGGTGCAAGAAAACACAGCGATATAGGGGAATGTATGAGAAGTGCGGGAAAACACATCGATGTAGTGGATGTTATGCGAGGTCGGCGAGAAAGCGCGTTATAGGGGCAGGTATGAGAGGTGCACGAAAACACATCGATACAGGGGAAGCTACGATAGGTGCGTGAAAACACATCGATATAGTGTAGGGTATGAAGGTGCACAAAAACACAACAAAATAGGGGAAGGTGTGCGAGGTGCATGAAAACGCAGCGATATAGGGGAAACTATGAGAGGTGAGCGAAAACACGGCGATATAGGGGAAAGGATGAGAGGTGCGCGAGAACACATCGACACAGGGGAAGCCACTAGAGGTGCGCAAACATATCGATATAGTGGAAGGTATGAGAGGTGCGCAAAAACTCAACGATATAGCGGAATGTATGCGAGGTGCGCGAAAACATAGCTATAGGGGAAGCTATGAGAGCTGCGCGAAAACACGGCGATATAGGGGAAGGTATGAGAGGTGAGCAATAAAACAGCAATAAACGTGAAGCTATGGGATGTGCGCGAAAAGACAGCAATATAGGGGAAGGTATGAAATGTGCATGAATACACGGCGATATCGGGGAAGCCATGAGAGTTGCGCGAAAACACAGTGATATAGGGGAAGGTATGAGAATGTGTGCATAAACACAGCGATATAGGGAAAGGTATGAGAGCTGCGCGAAAACAGGGTGATATAAGGGAAGTTATGAGAGGTGCACGAAAACACACCGATATAGGGGAAGGTATGTGAGGTACGCAAAAACAGGGCGTTATAGGGGAAGGTATGAGAGGTGAACGAAGGAACAGCGATATAGGGGATGCTAAGGGAGGTGCGCGAAAACACAGTGATATTGGGGACGGTATGAGATGTGCATAAAAACACGGCTATATAGGGGAAGCTATGAGAGGTGCACCAAAACACGGCGAAATAGGGGAAAGTATGAGCCGTGCGCGAAAACTTGGCGATTCATGGGAATGCATCAGAGGTGCGAGAAAACACAGCGATGTAGGGGAAGTTGTGAGAGGTGTGCAAAAACACAGCGATATAGGGGAATGTATGAGAGGTGCATGAAAACACAGCGATATCGGGGAAGGTATGGGAGGTGCGCGAAAGCAGGGCGATATAGGGGACGTTATGAGATGTGCATGAAGACACGGCAATATAGGGGAAGATATGAGAGGTGCGCAAAAATACAGCGATATAGGAGAAGTTAGGAGAGGTTCGCGAAAACAGGGCGATATCGGGGAAGGTATGAGAGGTGAACGAAGGAACAGCGATATAGGGGATGCTGAGGGAGGTGCGCGAAAACACAGTGATTTTGGGGACGGTATGAGATGTGCATGAAAACACGGCTATACAGGGGAAGCTATGAGAGGTGCACGAAAACACGGCGAAATAGGGGTAAGTATGAGCCGTGCGCGAAAACTTGGCGATTCATGGGAATGCATCAGAGGTGCGAGAAAACACAGCGATGTAGGGGAAGTTGTGAGAGGTGTGCAAAAACACAGCGATATAGGGGAATGTATGAGAGGTGCATGAAAACACAGCGATATCGGGGAAGGTATGGGAGGTGCGAGAAAACAGGGCGATATAGGGGACGTTATGAGATGTGTATGAAGACACGGCAATATAGGGGAAAATATGAGAGGTGCGCAAAAATACAGCGATATAGGAAAAGTTAGGACAGGTTCGCGAAAACAGGGCGTTATCGGGGAAGGTATGAGAGGTGCGCGAAGGCACAGTGATATAGGGGAAGGTATGAGAGGTGCATGAAAACACAGCGATATCGGGGAAGGCATGGGAGGTGCGCGAAAACAGGGCGAAATAGGGGACTTTATGAGATGTGCATGAAAACACGGCAATATAGAGGAAGCTATGGGATGTGCGCGAAAAGACAGCAATATAGGGGAAGGTATGAAATGTGCATGAATACACGGCGATATCGGGGAAGCCATGAGAGGTGCGCGAAAACACAGCGATATAGGGGAAGGTATGAGAGGTGTGCAAAAACACAGCAATATAGGGGAAGGTATGAGAGGTGCGCAAAAACACAGCGATATAGGGGAAGGTATGATAGGTGCATGAAAACACAGCGATATCGGGGAAGGTATGGGAGGTGCGCAAAAACACAGCGATATAGGGGAAGGTATGATAGGTGCATGAAAACACAGCGATATCGGGGAAGGTATGGGAGGTGCGTGAAGGCACAGTGATATAGTGGATTCTATGGGAGGTGCGCGAATACACAGCGATATAGGGGACGTTATGAGATGTGCAGGAAAACAGGGCAATATAGGGGAAGGTATGAGAGGTGCGCAAAAATACAGCGATATAGGAGAATTTATGAGAGGTGCGTGAAAACAAGGCAATATAGTGGAAGCTATGGGATGTGTGCGAAAACAGGGCGGTATAGGGAAAGGTATGCGAGGTGCCCGAAAACACAGTGATATAGGGGAAGGTATGAGAGGTGTGCGAGAACACGGCGATACTCGGGAATGTATCAGAGGTGCGAGAAAACAGAGCGATATAAGGGAAGTAATGAGAGGAGCGAAAACATAGCGATATAGGTGAAGACATGAGTGGTGCGCGAAAACCCGGCGATATAGGGGAAGCTATGAGAGGTGAGCAATAACACAGCGATAAAGGTGAAGCTATGGGATGTGAGTGAAAAGATAGGGATATAGGGGAAGTTATGAGAGGTGTGTGAAAACACAGCGATGTAGGCGAAGCTATGGGAGGTGCGCAAAAACACAGCGATATGGGAGAAGTTATCAGAGGTGCGCGAATACACAGCGATATAGGGGACGTTATGAGATGTGCAGGAAAACAGGGCAATATAGGGGAAGATATGAGAGGTGCGCAAAAATACAGCGATATAGGAGAATTTATGAGAGGTGCGTGAAAACAAGGCAATATAGTGGAAGCTATGGGATGTGTGCGAAAACAGGGCGGTATAGGGAAAGGTATGCGAGGTGCCCGAAAACTCAGTGATATAGGGGAAGGTATGAGAGGTGTGCGAGAACACGGCGATACTCGGGAATGTATCAGAGGTGCGAGAAAACAGAGCGATATAAGGGAAGTAATGAGAGGAGCGAAAACATAGCGATATAGGTGAAGACATGAGTGGTGCGCGAAAACCCGGCGATATAGGGGAAGCTATGAGAGGTGAGCAATAACACAGCGATAAAGGTGAAGCTATGGGATGTGAGTGAAAAGACAGGGATATAGGGGAAGTTATGAGAGGTGTGTGAAAACACAGCGATGTAGGCGAAGCTATGGGAGGTGCGCAAAAACACAGCGATATGGGAGAAGTTATCAGAGGTGCATGAAAACACAGCGATATAGGGGAAGGTATGAGAGGTGCACGAAAACACAGCGATATCAAGGAAGGTGTGGAAGGTGCGCGAAAACAGGGCGATATAGGGGAAGGTATGAGAGGTGCGCGAAGGCACAGTGATATTGGAGAAGGTATGAGAGGTGCATGAAAACACAGCGATATCGGGGATGGTATGGGAGGTGCGCGAAAACAGGGTGATATAGGGGACGTTATGAGATGTGCATGAAAACACGGCAATATAGGGGAAGATATGAGAGGTGTGCAAAAATACAGCGATATAGGAGAAGTTATGAGGGGTGCGTGAAAACAGGGCGATATAGGGGAAGACATGAGAGGTGCGCGAAAACACGGCGATATAGGGGAAGCTATGATAGGTGAGCAATAAAACAGCGATAAAGGTGAAGCTTTGGGATGTGCACGAAAAGACAGCCATATAGGGGAAGGTATGGAATGTGCATGAATATACGGCGAGATCGGGAAAGCCATGAGAGGTGCACGACAACACAGCGATATGGGGAAGGTATGAGAGGTGTGCAAAAACACAGCGATATAGTTGAAGGTATAAGAGGTGCGCAAATACACAGCGATATAGGGGAAGTTATGAGAGGTGCGTGAAAACACAGCGATATAGGGAAAGGTATGAGAGCTGCACGAAAACAGGGTGATATAGGGGAAGGTATGAGAGGTGCACGAAAACAAGCGATATAGGGGAAGGTATGTCAGGTACGCAAAAATAGGGCGTTATAGGGGAAGTTATGAGAGGTGAACGAAGGAACAGCAATATAGGGGAAGGTATGTGAGGTACGCAAAAAAGGGCGTTATAGGGGAAGTTATGAGAGGTGCACGAAGGCACAGTGATATAGGGGATGCTAAGGGAGGTGCGCGAAAACACAGTCATATTGGGGACAATATGAGATGTGCATGAAAACACGGCTATATAGGGGAAGCTATGAGAGGTGCACGAAAACACGGCGAAATAGGGGAAAGTATGAGAGGTGCGCGAAAACTTGGCGATTCATGGGAATGCATCAGAAGTGCGAGAAAACACAGCGATGTACGGGAAGTTGTGAGAGGTGTGCAAAAACACAGCGATATAGGGGAAGGTATGAGAGGTGCATGAAAACACAGTGATGTAGCGGAAGGCATGGGAGGTGCGTGAAAACAGGGTGATATAGGGGACGTTATGAGATGTGCATGAAAACACGGCTATATAGGGGAAGCTATGAGAGGTGCACAAAAACACGGCGAAATAGGGGAAAGTATGAGAGGTGCGCGAAAAGTTGGCGATACATGGGAATGCATCGGAGGTGCGAAAAAACACAGCGATGTAGGGAAGTTATGAGAGGAGCGAAAACACAGCGATATAGGGGAAGCCATGAGAGGTGCGCAAAAACACAGCAATGTAGCGGAAGGTATGAGAGGTGTGCAAAAACACAGCGATATAGGGGAAGGTATGATAGGTGCATGAAAACACAGCAATATGGGAGAAGGTATGGGAGGTGCGCAAAAACAGGGCGATATAGGGGACGTTATGAGATGTGCATGAAAACACGGCAATATAGGGGAAGATATGAGAGGAGCGCAAAAATACTGCGATATAGGAGAAGTTATGAGAGGTGCGTCAAAACAGGGCGATTAGGGGAAGACATGAGAGGTGCGTGAAAACACGGAGATAAAGGGGAAGCTATGAGAGGTGAGCAATAAAACAGCAATAAACGTGAAGGTATGGGATGTGCGCGAAAAGACAGCAATATAGGGGAAGGTATGAAATGTGCATGAATACACGGCGATATCGGGGAAGCCATGAGAGTTGCGCGAAAACACAGTGATATAGGGGAAGGTATGAGAATGTGTGCATAAACACAGCGATATAGGGAAAGGTATGAGAGCTGCGCGAAAACAGGGTGATATAAGGGAAGTTATGAGAGGTGTGTGAAAACACAGCGATATAGGGAAAGGTATGAGAGCTGCGCGAAAACAGGGTGATATAGGGGAAGGTATGAGAGGTGCACGAAAACACAGCGATATAGGGGAAGGTATGGGAGGTACGCAAAAACAGGGCGATATAGGGGAAGGTATGAGAGGTGAACGAAGGAACAGCGATATAGGGGATGCTAAGGGAGGTGCGCGAAGACACAGTGATATTGGGGACGGTATGAGATGTGCATGAAAACACGGCTATATAGGGGAAGCTATGAGAGGTGCACAAAAGCACGGCGAAATAGGGGAA
The DNA here is from genome assembly GCF_030028105.1 of Mobula birostris. Lineage (NCBI taxonomy): Eukaryota > Metazoa > Chordata > Chondrichthyes > Myliobatiformes > Myliobatidae > Mobula > Mobula birostris. The sequence continues at coordinate 37,829 of NW_027275252.1, forward strand.
AGTATGAGCCGTGCGCGAAAACTTGGCGATTCATGGGAATGCATCAGAGGTGCGAGAAAACACAGCGATGTAGGGGAAGTTGTGAGAGGTGTTTAAAAACACAGCGATATAGGGGAATGTATGAGAGGTGCATGAAAACACAGCAATATCGGGGAAGGTATGGGAGGTGCGCGAAAGCAGGGCGATATAGGGGACGTTATGAGATGTGTATGAAGACACGGCAATATAGGGGAAGATATGAGAGGTGCGCAAAAATACAGCGATATAGGAGAAGTTAGGAGAGGTTCGCGAAAACAGGGCGATATCGGGGAAGGTATGAGAGGTGAACGAAGGAACAGCGATATAGGGGATGCTAAGGGAGGTGCGCGAAAACACAGTGATATTGGGGACGGTATGAGATGTGCATGAAAACACGGCTATATAGGGGAAGCTATGAGAGGTGCACAAAAGCACGGCGAAATCGGGGAAAGTATGAGCCGTGTGTGAAAACTTGGCGATTCATGGGAATGCATCAGAGGTGCGAGAAAACACAGCGATGTAGGGGAAGTTGTGAGAGGTGTGCAAAAACACAGCGATATAGGGGAATGTATGAGAGGTGCATGAAAACACAGCGATATCGGGGAAGGTATGGGAGGTGCGAGAAAACAGGGCGATATAGGGGACGTTATGAAGTGTGTATGAAGACACGGCAATATAGGGGAAGATATGAGAGGTGCGCAAAAATACAGCGATATAGGAAAAGTTAGGAGAGGTTCGCAAAAACAGGGCGATATCGGGGAAGGTATGAGAGGTGCATGAAAACACAGCGATATCGGGGAAGGCATGGGAGGTGCGCGAAAACAGGGCGAAATAGGGGACTTTATGAGATGTGCATGAAAACACGGCAATATAGAGGAAGCTATGGGATGTGCGCGAAAAGACAGCAATATAGGGGAAGGTACGAAATGTGCATGAATACACGGCGATATCGGGGAAGCCATGAGAGGTGCGCGAAAACACAGCGATATAGGGGAAGGTATGAGAGGTGTGCAAAAACACAGCGAGAAAGGGGAAGGTATGAGAGGTGCGCAAAAACACAGCGATATAGGGGAAGGTATGATAGGTGCATGAAAACACAGCGATATCGGGGAAGGTATGGGAGGTGCGCGAAAACAGGGCGATATAGGAAAAGGTATGAGAGGTGCGTGAAAACAAGGCAATATAGTGGAAGCTATGGGATGTGTGCGAAAACAGGGCGATATAGGGAAAGGTATGCGAGGTGCCCGAAAACACAGTGATGCAGGGGCAAGTATGAGAGGTGTGCGAGAACACGGCAATACTCGGGAATGTATCAGAGGTGCAAGAAAACAGAGCGATATAAGGGAAGTAATGAGAGGAGCGAAAACATAGCGATATAGGTGAAGACATGAGTGGTGCGCGAAAACCCGGCGATATAGGGGAAGCTATGAGAGGTGAGCAATAACACAGCGATAAAGGTGAAGCTATGGGATGTGCGTGAAAAGACAGGGTTATAGGGGAAGGTATGGAATGTGCATGAATACACAGCAATATAGGGGAAGGTGTGGGAGGTGCGTGAAAACAGGGCGATATAGGAGAAGGTATGAGAAGTGCGTGAAGGCACAGTGATATAGGGGATGCTATGGGAGGTTCGCGAATACACAGCGATATAGGGGACGTTATGAGATGTGCATGAAAACACAGCAATATAGCGGAAGATATGAGAGGTGCGCAAAAATACAGCGATATAGGCGAAGTTATGAGAGGTGCGTGAAAACAGGGCGATATAAGGGAAGAGATGAGAGGTACGCGAAAACACGGCGATATAGGGGAAATTATGAGAGGTGTGCAAAAACACAGCAATATAGGGGAAGGTATGAGAGATGCGCAAAAACACAGCGATATAGGGGAAGGCATGAGAGGTGCATGAAAACACAGCGATTTCGTGGAAGGTATGGGAGGTGCGCGAAAACACAGCGATATCGGGGAATGTATGGGAGGTGCGCAAAAACAGGGCGATATAGGGAAAGGTATTAGAGGTGCCCGAAAACACAGCGATAAAGAGGACTCTATGGATGTGCGCGAAAGCACAGTGATATAGGGGAAGGTATAAGGCATGAGCGAGAACACAGCGATATAAGGGAAGTAATGAGAGGAGCGAAAACATAGCGATATAGGTGAAGACATGAGAGGTGCGCGAAAACACGGCGATATAGGGGAAGCTATGAGAGGTGAGCAATAAAACAGTGATAAAGGTGAAGCTATGGGATGTGCGCCAAAAGACAGCAATATAGGGGAATGTATGAAATGTGCATGAATACACAGCGATATCGGGGAAGGTGTGGGAGGTGCACGAAAACAGGGCGATATAGGGGAAGGTATGAGAAGTGCGCGAAGGTACAGTGATATAGGGGAAGGTATGAGAGGTGCATGAAAACACAGCGATATCGGCGAAGGTATGGGAGGTGCGTGAAAACAGGGCGATACAGGGGAAGGTATGAGAGGTGCATGAAGGCACAGTGATATAGGGGATGCTATGGGAGTTGCGCGAATACACAGCAATATAGGGGACGTTATGAGACGTGCATGAAAACACGACAATATAGGGGAAGATATGAGAGGTGTGCAAAAATACAGCGATATAGGAGAAGTTATGAGAGATGCGTGAAAACAGGGAAATATAGTGGAAGCTATGGGATGTGTGCGAAAACATGGCGATATAGCGAAAGGTATGAGAGGTGCCCGAAAATACAGCGATATAGGGGACGCTATGGGACGTGCACGAAAGCACAGTGATATAGGGGAATGTATGAGAGGTGTGCGAGAACACGGCGATACTGGGGAAAGTATCAGAGGTGCGAGAAAACACAGCGATATAAGGGAAGTAATGAGAGGAGCGAAAACATAGTGATATAGGTGAAGACATGAGAGGTGCACGAAAATCCGGCGATATAGGGGAAGCTATGAGAGGTGAGCAATAACACAGCGATAAAGGTGAAGCTATGGGATGTGCGTGAAAACACAGCGATGTAGGCGAAGCTATGGGAGGTGCACAAAAACACAGCGATATAGGAGAAGTTATGAGAGGTGCGTCAAAACAGGGCGATTAGGGGAAGACATGAGGTGCGTGAAAACACGGCGATAAAGGGGAAGCTATGAGAGGTGAGCATTAAACAGCGATAAACGTGAAGCTATGGGATGTGCGCGAAAAGACAGCAATATAGGGGAAGGTATGAAATGTGCATGAATACAAGGCGAGATCGGGAAAGTCATGAGAGGTGCACGAAAACACAGCGATATAGGGGAAGTTATGAGAGGTGTGCAAAAACACAGCGATATAGTGGAAGGTATGAGAGGTGCACAAAAACACAGCGATATAGGGGAAGGTATGAGAGGTGCATGAAAACACAGCGATATCGGGGAAGGTATGGGGGGTGCGTGAAAACACAGCGATATCGGGGAAGGTATTGGAGGTGCGCAAAAACAGGGCGATATAGGGAAAGATATTAGAGGTGCCCAAAAACACAGCGATATAGGGGACGCTATGGAATGTGCGCGAAAGCACAGTGATGTAGGGGATGGTATGAGGCGTGAGCGAGAACACAGCGATATAGGGAAAGGTATGAGAGCTGCGCGAAAACAGGATGATATAAGGGAAGTTATGAGATGTGCATGAAAACACGGCTATATAGGGGAAGCTATGAGAGGTGCACGAAAACACGGCGAAATAGGGGAAAGTATGAGAGGTGCGCGAAAAGTTGGCGATACATGGGAATGCATCAGAGGTGCGAAAAAACACAGCGATGTAGGGAAGTTATGAGAGGAACGAAAACACAGCGATATAGGGGAAGCCATGAGAGGTGCGCAAAAACACAGCGATGTAGCGGAAGGTATGAGAGGTGTGCAAAAACACAGCGATATAGGGGAAGGTATGAGAGGTGCATGAAAACACAGCAATATGGGAGAAGGTATGGGAGGTGCGCGAAAACAGGGCGATATAGGGGACGTTATGAGATGTGCATGAAAACACGGCAATATAGGGGTAGATATGAGAGGAGCGCAAAAATACAGCGATATAGGGGAAGTTATGAGAGGTGCGTCAAAACAGGGCGATTAGGGGAAGACATGAGAGGTGTGTGAAAACACGGCGATAAAGGGGAAGCTATGAGAGGTGAGCAATAAAACAGCAATAAACGTGAAGCTATGGGATGTGCGCGAAAAGACAGCAATATAGGGGAAGATATGAATTGTGCATGAATACACAGCGAGATCGGGAAAGCCATGAGAGGTGCGCGACAACACAGCGATATAGGGGAAGGTATGAGAGGTGCGCAAAAACATAGCGATATAGTGGAAGGTATGAGAGGTGCGCAAATACACATCGATATAGGGGAAGGTATGGGAGGTGCGCAAAAACAGGGCGATATAGGGGACGTTATGATATGTGCATGAAAACACGGCAATATAGGGGAAGATATGAGAGGAGCGCAAAAATACAGCGATATAGGAGAAGTTATGAGAGGTGCGTCAAAACAGGGCGATTAGGGGAAGACATGAGAGGTGCGTGAAAACACGGCGATAAAGGGGAAGCTATGAGAGGTGAGCAATAAAACAGCGATAAACGTGAAGCTATGGGTTGTGCGCGAAAAGACAGCAATATAGGGGAAGGTATGAAATGTGCATGAATACACGGCGAGATCGGGAAAGTCATGAGAGGTGCACGACAACACAGTGATATGGGGAGGGTATTAGAGGTGTGCAAAAACACAGCGATATAGTGGAAGGTGTGAGAGGTGCGCAAATACACAGCGATATAGGGGAAGTTATGAGAGGTGCGTGAAAACACAGCGATATAGGGAAAGTTATGAGAGCTGCGCGAAAACAGGGTTATAAGGGAAGTTATGAGAGTTGCGTGAAAACACAGCGATATAGGGAAAGGTATCAGAGCTGCGCGAAAACTGGGTGATATAGGGGAAGGTATGAGAGGTGCACGAAAACACAGCGATATCGGGAAAGATATGAGAGGTGCGCAAAAAAATGACGATACAGGGAAAGTTATTAGAGGTGCCCGAAAACACAGAGATATAGGGGACGCTATGGAATGTGTGCGAAAGCACAGCGATATAGGGGAAGGTATGTGAGGTGTGCGAAAACAGGGCGATATAGGGGAAGTTATGAGAGGTGTGCAAATACACAGTGATATAGGGGAAGTTATGAGAGGTGCGTGAAAACACAGCGATATAGGGAAAAGTATGAGAGCTGCGCGAAAACGGTGATATAAGGGAAGTTATGAGAGGTGCGTGAAAACACAGCGATATAGGGAAAGGTATGAGAGCTGCGTGAAAACAGGGTGATATAGGGGAAGGTATGAGAGGTGCACGAAAACATAGCGATATAGGGGAAGGTATGTGAGGTACGCAAAAACAGGGCGTTATAGGGGAAGGTATGAGAGGTGAACGAAGGAACAGCGATATAGGGGATGCTAAGGGAGGTGCGCGAAAACACAGTGATATTCGGGACGGTATGAGATGTGCATGAAAACTCGGCTATATTGGGGAAGCTATGAGAGATACACGAAAACACGGCGAAATAGGGGAAAGTATGAGATGTGCGCGAAAACTTGGCGATTCATGGGAATGCATCAGAGGTGCGAGAAAACAGAGCGATGTAGGGGAAGTTATGAGAGGTGTGCAAAAACACAGCGATATGGGGGAAGGTATGAGAGGTGCATGAAAACACAGCGATATCGGGGAAGGTATGGGAGGTGCGCGAAAGCAGGGCGATATAGGGGACGTTATGAGATGTGCATGAAGACACGGCAATATAGGGGAAGATATGAGAGGTGCGCAAAAATACAGCGATATAGGAGAAGTTAGGAGAGGTTCGCGAAAACAGGGCGATATCGGGGAAGGTATAAGAGGTGCGCGAAGGCACAGTGATCTAGGGGAAGGTATGAGAGGTCCATGAAAACACAGCGATATCGGGGAAGGCATGGGAGGGGTGTGAAAACAGGGCGATATAGGGGAATGTATGAGAGGTGAAAGAAGGGACAGCGATATAGGGGATTCTAAGTGAGGTGCGTGAAAACACAGTGATATTGGGGACGTTATGAGATGTGCATGAAAACACGGCTATATAGGGGAAGCTATGAGAGGTGCACGAAAACACGGCAAAATAGGGGAAAGTATGAGAGGTGCGCGAAAACTTGGCGATACATGGGAATGCATCAGAGGTGCGAGAAAGCACAGCGATGTAGGGGAAGTTATGAGAGGTGAACGAAGGAACAGTGATATAGGGGATGCTATGGGAGGTGCGCGAAAACACAGTGATATTGGGGAAGGTATGAGAGGTGTCCAAAAACACAGCGATATAGGGGAAGGTATGAGAGGTGCGCAAAAACACAGCGATATAGGTGAAGGTATGAGAGGTGCATGAAAACACAGCGATATCGGGGAAGGTGTGGGAGGTGCGCGAAAACAGGGCGATATAGGGGAAGGTATGAGAGGTGCGCGAAGGCACAGTGATATAGGGGACGTTATGAGATGTGCATGAAAACACGGCAATATGGGGGAAGATATGAGAGGTGCGCAAAAATACAGCGATATAGGAGAAGTTATGAGAGGTGCGTGAAAACAGGGCGATATAGGGGAAGACATGAGAGGTGCGCGAAAACACGGCGATAAAGGGGAAGCTATGAGATGTGAGCAATAAAACAGCGATAAAGGTGAAGCTATGGGATGTGCGTGAAAAGACAGCGATATAGGGGAAGGTATGAGAGGTGCATGAAAACACAGCGATATCGGGGAAGGTATGGGAGGTGCGCGAAAACAGGGCGATATTGTGGAAGGTATGAGAGGTGCGCGAAGGCACAGTGATATAGGGGAAGTTATGAGAGGTGCGCAAATACACAGTGATATAGGGGAAGTTATGAGAGGTGCGTGAAAACACAGCGATATAGGGAAAAGTATGAGAGCTGCGCGAAAACGGTGATATAAGGGAAGTTATGAGAGGTGCGTGAAAACACAGCGATATAGGGAAAGGTATGAGAGCTGCGTGAAAACAGGGTGATATAGGGGAAGGTATGAGAGGTGCACGAAAACATAGCGATATAGGGGAAGGTATGTGAGGTACGCAAAAACAGGGCGTTATAGGGGAAGGTATGAGAGGTGAACGAAGGAACAGCGATATAGGGGATGCTAAGGGAGGTGCGCGAAAACACAGTGATATTCGGGACGGTATGAGATGTGCATGAAAACTCGGCTATATTGGGGAAGCTATGAGAGATACACGAAAACACGGCGAAATAGGGGAAAGTATGAGATGTGCGCGAAAACTTGGCGATTCATGGGAATGCATCAGAGGTGCGAGAAAACAGAGCGATGTAGGGGAAGTTATGAGAGGTGTGCAAAAACACAGCGATATGGGGGAAGGTATGAGAGGTGCATGAAAACACAGCGATATCGGGGAAGGTATGGGAGGTGCGCGAAAGCAGGGCGATATAGGGGACGTTATGAGATGTGCATGAAGACACGGCAATATAGGGGAAGATATGAGAGGTGCGCAAAAATACAGCGATATAGGAGAAGTTAGGAGAGGTTCGCGAAAACAGGGCGATATCGGGGAAGGTATAAGAGGTGCGCGAAGGCACAGTGATCTAGGGGAAGGTATGAGAGGTCCATGAAAACACAGCGATATCGGGGAAGGCATGGGAGGGGTGTGAAAACAGGGCGATATAGGGGAATGTATGAGAGGTGAAAGAAGGAACAGCGATATAGGGGATTCTAAGTGAGGTGCGTGAAAACACAGTGATATTGGGGACGTTATGAGATGTGCATGAAAACACGGCTATATAGGGGAAGCTATGAGAGGTGCACGAAAACACGGCAAAATAGGGGAAAGTATGAGAGGTGCGCGAAAACTTGGCGATACATGGGAATGCATCAGAGGTGCGAGAAAGCACAGCGATGTAGGGGAAGTTATGAGAGGTGAACGAAGGAACAGTGATATAGGGGATGCTATGGGAGGTGCGCGAAAACACAGTGATATTGGGGAAGGTATGAGAGGTGTCCAAAAACACAGCGATATAGGGGAAGGTATGAGAGGTGCGCAAAAACACAGCGATATAGGTGAAGGTATGAGAGGTGCATGAAAACACAGCGATATCGGGGAAGGTGTGGGAGGTGCGCGAAAACAGGGCGATATAGGGGAAGGTATGAGAGGTGCGCGAAGGCACAGTGATATAGGGGACGTTATGAGATGTGCATGAAAACACGGCAATATGGGGGAAGATATGAGAGGTGCGCAAAAATACAGCGATATAGGAGAAGTTATGAGAGGTGCGTGAAAACAGGGCGATATAGGGGAAGACATGAGAGGTGCGCGAAAACACGGCGATAAAGGGGAAGCTATGAGATGTGAGCAATAAAACAGCGATAAAGGTGAAGCTATGGGATGTGCGTGAAAAGACAGCGATATAGGGGAAGGTATGAGAGGTGCATGAAAACACAGCGATATCGGGGAAGGTATGGGAGGTGCGCGAAAACAGGGCGATATTGTGGAAGGTATGAGAGGTGCGCGAAGGCACAGTGATATAGGGGAAGTTATGAGAGGTGCATGAAAACAATGTGATATCGGGGAAGGTATGGGAGGTGCAGGAAAACAGGGCGATGTAGGGGAAGGTATGAGAGGTGTGTGAAGGCACAGTGATATAGTGGATGCTATGGGAGGTGCGCGAATACAGAGCGATATAGGGGACGTTATGAGATGTGCGTTAAAACACGGCAATATAGGGGAAGATATGAGAGGTGCGCAAAAATACAGCGATATAGGAGAATTTATGAGAGGTGCGTGAAAGCAGGGCAATATAGTGGAAGCTGTGGGATGTGTGCGAAAACATGGCGATATAGGGAAAGGTATGCGAGGTGCCCGAAAACACAGCGATATAGGGGACGCTATGGGATGTGCGCGAAAGCACAGTGATATAGGGGAAGGTATAAGAGCTGTGCGAGAACACGGCGATACTCGGGAATGTATCAGAGGTGCGAGAAAACACAGCGATATAAGGGAAGTAATGAGAGGAGCGAAAACATAGCTATATAGGTGAAGACATGAGTGGTGCGCGAAAACCCGACGATATAGGGGAAGCTATGAGAGGTGAGCAATAACACAGCGATAAAGGTGAAGCTATGGGATGTGTCTGAAAAGACAGCGATATAGGGGAAGGTATGAGAGGTGTGTGAAAACACAGCGATGTAGGCAAAGCTATGGGAGGTGCGCAAAAACACAGCAATATGGGAGAAGTTATGAGAGGTGCGTGAAAATACAGCGATATAGGGGAAGGTATGAGAGATGCATGAAAACTCGGCTATATTGGGGAAGCTATGAGAGATACACGAAAACACGGCGAAATAGGGGAAAGTATGAGATGTGCGCGAAAACTTGGCGATTCATGGGAATGCATCAGAGGTGCGAGAAAACACAGCAATGTAGGGGAAGTTATGAGAGGTGTGCAAAAGCACAGCGATATGGGCAAGGTATGAGAGGTGCATGAAAACACAGCCATATCGGGGAAGGTATGGGAGGTGCGCGAAAACAGGGCGATATAGGGGACGTTATGAGATGTGCATGAAAACACGGCAATATAGGGGAAGATATGAGAGGAGCGCAAAAATACAGCAATATAGGAGAAGTTATGAGAGGTGCGTGAAAACAGAGCGATTAGGGGAAGACATGAGAGGTGCGCGAAAACACGGCGATAAAGGGGAAGCTATGAGAGGTGAGCAATAAAACAGCGATAAAGGTGAAGCTATGGCATGTGCGCGAAAAGACAGCAATATAGGGGAAGGTATGAACTGTGCATGAATACACGGCGAGATCGGAAAGCCATGAGAGTTGCGCGACAACACAGCGATATAGGGGAAGGTATGAGAGGTGCGCAAAAACATAGCGATATAGTGGAAGGTATGAGAGGTGCGCAAATACACAGCGATATAGGGGAAGGTATGGGAGGTGCGCAAAAACAGGGGCGATATAGGGGACGTTATGATATGTGCATGAAAACACGGCAATATAGGGGAAGATATGAGAGGAGCGCAAAAATACAGCGATATAGGAGAAGTTATGAGAGGTGCGTCAAAACAGGGCGATCAGGGGAAGACATGAGAGGTGCGTGAAAACACGGCGATAAAGGGGAAGCTATGAGAGGTGAGCAATAAAACAGCGATAACGTGAAGCTATGGGTTGTGCGCGAAAAGACAGCAATATAGGGGAAGGTATGAAATGTGCATGAATACACGGCGAGATCGGGAAAGTCATGAGAGGTGCACGACAACACAGTGATATGGGGAGGGTATGAGAGGTGTGCAAAAACACAGCGATATAGTGGAAGGTATGAGAGGTGCGCAAATACACAGCGATATAGGGGAAGTTATGAGAGGTGCGTGAAAACACAGCGATATAGGGAATGTTATGAGAGCTGCGCGAAAACAGGGTGATATAAGGGAAGTTATGAGAGTTGCGTGAAAACACAGCGATATAGGAGAAGTTATGAGAGGTGCGTCAAAACAGGGCGATTAGGGGGAAGACATGAGAGGTGCGTGAAAACACGGCGATAAAGGGGAAGCTATGAGAGGTGAGCAATAAAACAGCGATAAACGTGAAGCTATGGGATGTGCGCGAAAAGACAGCAATATAGGGGAAGATATGAATTGTGCATGAATACACAGCGAGATCGGGAAAGCCATGAGAGTTGCGCGACAACACAGCGATATAGGGGAAGGTATGAGAGGTGCGCAAAAACATAGCGATATAGTGGAAGGTATGAGAGGTGCGCAAATACACAGCGATATAGGGGAAGGTATGGGAGGTGCGCAAAAACAGGGCGATATAGGGGACGTTATGATATGTGCATGAAAACACGGCAATATAGGGGAAGATATGAGAGGAGCGCAAAATACAGCGATATAGGAGAAGTTATGAGAGGTGCGTCAAAACAGGGCGATCAGGGGAAGACATGAGAGGTGCGTGAAAACACGGCGATAAAGGGGAAGCTATGAGAGGTGAGCAATAAAACAGCGATAAACGTGAAGCTATGGGTTGTGCGCGAAAAGACAGCAATATAGGGGAAGGTATGAAATGTGCATGAATACACGGCGAGATCGGGAAAGTCATGAGAGGTGCACGACAACACAGTGATATGGGGAGGGTATGAGAGGTGTGCAAAAACACAGAGATATAGTGGAAGGTATGAGAGGTGCGCAAATACACAGCGATATAGGGGAAGTTATGAGAGGTGCGTGAAAACACAGCGATATAGGGAATGTTATGAGAGCTGCGCGAAAACAGGGTGATATAAGGGAAGTTATGAGAGTTGCGTGAAAACACAGCGATATAGGGAAAGGTATCAGAGCTGCGCGAAAACTGGGTGATATAGGGGAAGGTATGAGAGGTGCACGAAAACACAGCGATATCGGGAAAGATATGAGAGGTGCGCAAAAAAATGACGATATAGGGAAAGTTATTAGAGGTGCCCGAAAACACAGCGATATAGGGGACGCTATGGAATGTGTGCGAAAGCACAGCGATATAGGGGAAGGTATGTGAGGTGTGCGAAAACAGGGCGATATAGGGGAAGTTATGAGAGGTGCGCAAATACACAGTGATATAGGGGAAGTTATGAGAGGTGCGTGAAAACACAGCGATATAGGGAAAAGTATGAGAGCTGCGCGAAAACGGTGATATAAGGGAAGTTATGAGAGGTGCGTGAAAACACAGCGATATAGGAAAGGTATGAGAGCTGCGTGAAAACAGGGTGATATAGGGGAAGGTATGAGAGGTGCACGAAAACATAGCGATATAGGGGAAGGTATGTGAGGTACGCAAAAACAGGGCGTTATAGGGGAAGGTATGAGAGGTGAACGAAGGAACAGCGATATAGGGGATGCTAAGGGAGGTGCGCGAAAACACAGTGATATTCGGGACGGTATGAGATGTGCATGAAAACTCGGCTATATTTGGGAAGCTATGAGAGATACACGAAAACACGGCGAAATAGGGGAAATAATGAGATGTGCGCGAAAACTTGGCGATTCATGGGAATGCATCAGAGGTGCGAGAAAACACAGCAATGTAGGGGAAGTTATGAGAGGTGTGCAAAAACACAGCGATATGGGGGAAGGTATGAGAGGTGCATGAAAACACAGCGATATCGGGGAAGGTATGGGAGGTGCGCGAAAACAGGCCGATATAGGGGAAGGTATGAGAGGTGCGCGAAGGCACAGTGATATAGGGGACGTTATGAGATGTGCATGAAAACACGGCAATATGGGGGAAGATATGAGAGGTGCGCAAAAGTACAGCGATATAGGAGAAGTTATGAGAGGTTCGCGAAAACAGGGTGATATCGGGGAAGGTAGAAGAGGTGCGCGAAGGCACAGTGATCTAGGGGAAGGTATGAGAGGTCCATGAAAACACAGCGATATCGGGGAAGGCATGGGAGGTGTGTGAAAACAGGGCGATATAGGGGAATGTATGAGAGGTGAAAGAAGGAACAGCGATGTAGGGGATTCTAAGTGAGGTGCGCGAAAACACAGTGATATTGGGGACGTTATGAGATGTGCATGAAAACACGGCTATATAGGGGAAGCTATGAGAGGTGCACGAAAACACGGCGAAATAGGGGAAAGTATGAGAGGTGCGCGAAAACTTGGTGATACATGGGAATGCATCAGAGGTGCGAGAAAGCACAGCGATGTAGGGGAATTTATGAGAGGTGAACGAAGGAACAGTGATATAGGGGATGCTATGGGATGTGCGCGAAAAGACAGCGATATAGGGGAAGGTATGAGAGGTGTGCAAAAAAACAGCGATATAGGGGAAGGTATGAGAGGTGCATGAAAACACAGCGATATCGGGGAAGGTATGGGAGGTGCGCGAAAACAGGGCGATATTGTGGAAGGTATGAGAGGTGCGCGAAGGCACAGTGATATAGGGGAAGTTATGAGAGGTGCATGAAAACACAGCAATATGGGAGAAGGTATGGGAGGTGCGCGAAAACAGGGCGATATAGGGGACGTTATGAGATGTGCATGAAAACACGGCAATATAGGGGTAGATATGAGAGGAGCGCAAAAATACAGCGATATAGGAGAAGTTATGAGAGGTGCGTCAAAACAGGGCGATTAGGGGGAGACATGAGAGGTGCGTGAAAACACGGCGATAAAGGGGAAGCTATGAGAGGTGAGCAATAAAACAGCGATAAACGTGAAGCTATGGGATGTGCGCGAAAAGACAGCAATATAGGGGAAGATATGAATTGTGCATGAATACACAGCGAGATCGGGAAAGCCATGAGAGGTGCGCGACAACACAGCGATATAGGGGAAGGTATGAGAGGTGCGCAAAAACATAGCGATATAGTGGAAGGTATGAGAGGTGCGCAAATACACAGCGATATAGGGGAAGGTATGGGAGGTGCGCAAAAACAGGGCGATATAGGGGACGTTATGAGATGTGCATGAAAACACGGCAATATGGGGGAAGATATGAGAGGTGCGCAAAAATACAGCGATATAGGAGAAGTTATGAGAGGTGCGTGAAAACAGGGCGATATAGGGGAAGACATGAGAGGTGCGCGATAACACGGCGATAAAGGGGAAGCTATGAGATGTGAGCAATAAAACAGCGATAAAGGTGAAGCTATGGGATGTGCGCGAAAAGACAGCGATATAGGGGAAGGTATGAGAGGTGCGCAAATACACAGCGATATAAGGGAAGTTATGAGAGGTGCGTGAAAACAAAGCGATATAGGGAATGTTATGAGAGCTGCGCGAAAACAGGGTGATATAAGGGAAGTTATGAGAGTTGCGTGAAAACACAGCGATATAGGGAAAGGTATCAGAGCTGCGCGAAAACTGGGTGATATAGGGGAAGGTATGAGAGGTGCACGAAAACACAGCGATATCGGGAAAGATATGAGAGGTGCGCAAAAAAATGACGATATAGGGAAAGTTATTAGAGGTGCCCGAAAACACAGCGATATAGGGGACGCTATGGAATGTGTGCGAAAGCACAGCGATATAGGGGAAGGTATGTGAGGTGTGCGAAAACAGGGCGATATAGGGGAAGTTATGAGAGCTGCGCGAAAACAGGGTGATATAAGGGAAGTTATGAGATGTGCATGAAAACACGGCTATATAGGGGAAGCTATGAGAGGTGCACGAAAACACGGCGAAATAGGGGAAAGTATGAGAGGTGCGCGAAAAGTTGGCGATACATGGGAATGCATCAGAGGTGCGAAAAAACACAGCGATGTAGGGAAGTTATGAGAGGAACGAAAACACAGCGATATAGGGGAAGTCATGAGAGGTGCGCAAAAACACAGCGATGTAGCGGAAGGTATGAGAGGTGTGCAAAAACACAGCGATATAGGGGAAGGTATGAGAGGTGCATGAAAACACAGCAATATGGGAGAAGGTATGGGAGGTGCGCGAAAACAGGGCGATATAGGGGACGTTATGAGATGTGCATGAAAACACGGCAATATAGGGGTAGATATGAGAGGAGCGCAAAAATACAGCGATATAGGAGAAGTTATGAGAGGTGCGTCAAAACAGGGCGATTAGGGGAAGACATGAGAGGTGCGTGAAAACACGGCGATAAAGGGGAAGCTATGAGAGGTGAGCAATAAAACAGCGATAAACGTGAAGCTATGGGATGTGCGCGAAAAGACAGCAATATAGGGGAAGATATGAATTGTGCATGAATACACAGCGAGATCGGGAAAGCCATGAGAGGTGCGCGACAACACAGCGATATAGGGGAAGGTATGAGAGGTGCGCAAAAACATAGCGATATAGTGGAAGGTATGAGAGGTGCGCAAATACACAGCGATATAGGGGAAGGTATGGGAGGTGCGCAAAAACAGGGTGATATAGGGGACGTTATGATATGTGCATGAAAACACGGCAATATAGGGGAAGATATGAGAGGAGCGCAAAAATACAGCGATATAGGAGAAGTTATGAGAGGTGCGTCAAAACAGGGCGATTAGGGGAAGACATGAGAGGTGCGTGAAAACACGGCGATAAAGGGGAAGCTATGAGAGGTGAGCAATAAAACAGCGATAAACGTGAAGCGATGGGTTGTGCGCGAAAAGACAGCAATATAGGGGAAGGTATGAAATGTGCATGAATACACGGCGAGATCGGGAAAGTCATGAGAGGTGCACGACAACACAGTGATATGGGGAGGGTATGAGAGGTGTGCAAAAACACAGCGATATAGTGGAAGGTATGAGAGGTGCGCAAATACACAGCGATATAGGGGAAGTTATGAGAGGTGTGTGAAAACACAGCGATATAGGGAAAGTTATGAGAGCTGCGCGAAAACAGGGCGATATAGGGGAATGTATGAGAGGTGAAAGAAGGAACAGCGATATAGGGGATTCTAAGTGAGGTGCGCGAAAACACAGTGATATTGGGGACGTTATGAGATGTGCATGAAAACACGGCTATATAGGGGAAGCTATGAGAGGTGCACGAAAACACGGCGAAATAGGGGAAAGTATGAGAGGTGCGCGAAAACTTGGCGATACATGGGAATGCATCAGAGGTGCGAGAAAGCACAGCGATGTAGGGGAAGTTATGAGAGGTGAACGATGGAACAGCGATATAGGGGATGCTATGGGAGGTGCGCGAAAACACAGCGATATTGGGGAAGGTATGAGAGGTGTCCAAAAACACAGTGATTTCGGGGAAGGTATGAGAGGTGCGCAAAAACACAGCGATATAGGGGAAGGTATGAGAGGTGCATGAAAACACAGCGATATCGGGGAAGGTGTGGGAGGTGCGCGAAAACAGGGCGATATAGGGGAAGGTATGAGAGGTGCGCTAAGGCACAGCAATATAAGGGATGCTATGGGAGGTGCGCGAATACACAGCGATATAGAGGACGTTATGAGATGTGCATGAAAACACGGCAATATAGGGGAAGGTATGAGATTTACGCAAAAGTACAGCGATATAGGAGAAGTTATGAGAGGTGCGTGAAAACACAACGATATAGGGGAAAGTATGAGAGGTGCACAATAATACAGCACTATAGGGGTAGGTATGGGAGGTGCGCGAAAACAGGGCGATATAGGGGACGTTATGAGATGTGCATGAAAAAACGGCAATATAGGGGAAGGTAAGAGAGGTGCCTGAAAACACAGCGTTATAGGGCACGCTATGGGACATGCGCGAAAACACGGCGATATAGGGGAAATTATGAGAGGTGCGCGAAAACACGGCGATACAGGGGAATGTATCAGAGGTGCATGAAAACACAGCGATATCGGGGAAGGTGTGGGAGGTGCGCGAAAACAGGGCGATATAGGGGAAGGTATGAGAGGTGCGCGAAGGCACAGTGATATAGGGGAAGGTATGAGAGGTGTATGAAAACACAGCGATATCGGAGAAGGTATGAGAGGTGCGCGAAAACGGGGCGATATAGGGGACGTTTTGAGATGTGCATGAAAACACGGCAATATGGGGAAAGATATGAGAGGTGCGCAAAAATACAGCGATATAGGAGAAGTTATGAGAGGTGCGTGAAAACAGGGCGATATAGGGGAAGACATAAGAGGTGCGCGAAAACACGGCGATAAAGAGGAAGCTATGAGAGGTGAGCAATAAAACAACGATAAAGCTGAAGCTATGGGATGTGCGCGAAAAGACAGCGATATAGGGGAAGCTATGAGAGGTGCACGAAAACTTGGCGATACATGGGAATGCATCAGAGGTGCGAGAAAGCAAAGCGATGTAGGGGATGCTATGGGAGGTGCGCGAAAACACAGTGATATTGGGAACGGTATGAGATGTGCATGAAAACACGGCTATATAGTGGAAGTTATGAGAGGTGCACGAAAACACGGCGAAATAGGGGAAAGCATGAGAGGTGCGCGAAAACTTGGCGATTCATGGGAATGCATCAGAGGTGCGAGAAAACACAGCGATGTAGGGGAAGTTATGAGATGTGTAGAAAAACACAGCGTTATAGGGGAAGGTATGAGAGGTGCATGAAAACACAGCGATATCGGGGAAGGTATGGGAGGTGCGCGAAAACAGGGCGATATAAGGGTCGTTATGAGATGTGCACGAAAACAGGGCAATATAGGGGAAGGTATGAGATTTACGCAAAAGTACAGCGATATAGGAGAAGTTATGAGAGGTGCGTGAAAACACAACAATATAGGGGAAAGTATGAGAGGTGCACAATAATACAGCAATATAGGGGTAGGTATGGGAGGTGCGCGAAAACAGGGCGATATAGGGGACGTTATGAGATGTGCATGAAAACACGGCAATATAGGGGAAGGTAAGAGAGGTGCCTGAAAACACAGCGTTATAGGGCACGCTATGGGACATGCGCGAAAACACGGCAATATAGGGGAAATTATGAGAGGTGCGCGAAAACACGGCGATACAGGGGAATGTATCAGAGGTGCATGAAAACACAGCGATATCGGGGAAGGTGTGGGAGGTGCGCGAAAACAGGGCGATATAGGGGAAGGTATGAGAGGTGCGCGAAGGCACAGTGATATAGGGGAAGGTATGAGAGGTGCATGAAAACACAGCGATATCGGAGAAAGTATGAGAGGTGCGCGAAAACCGGGCGATATAGGGGACGTTTTGAGATGTGCATGAAAACAGGGCAATATGGGGGAAGATATGAGAGGTGCGCAAAAATACAGCGATATAGGAGAAGTTATGAGAGGTGCGTGAAAACAGGGCGATATAGGGGAAGACATAAGAGGTGCGCGAAAACACGGCGATAAAGGGGAAGCTATGAGAGGTGAGCAATAAAACAACGATAAAGCTGAAGCTATGAGATGTGCGCGAAAAGACAGCGATATAAGGGAAGCTATGAGAGGTGCACGAAAACTTGGCGATACATGGGAATGCATCAGAGGTGCGAGAAAGCACAGCGATGTAGGGGATGTTACGAGAGTTGAACGAAGGAACAGCGATATAGGGGAAGTTATGAGAGGTGCATGAAAACACAGTGATATCGGGGAAGGTATGGGAGGTGCAGGAAAACAAGGCGATGTAGGGGAAGGTATGAGAGGTGCGTGAAGGCACAGTGATGTAGTGGATGCTATGGGAGGTGCGCGAATACACAGCGATATAGGGGATGTTATGAGATGTGCATTAAAACACGGCAATATAGGGGAAGATATGAGAGGTGCGCAAAAATACAGCGATATAGGAGAAGTTATGAGAGGTGCGTGAAAACAGGGCGATATAGGGGAAGACATAAGAGGTGCGCGAAAACACGGCGATAATGGGGAAGCTATGAGAGGTGAGCAATAAAACAACGATAAAGCTGAAGCTATGGGATGTGCGCGAAAAGACAGCGATATAGGGGAAGCTATGAGAGGTGCACGAAAACTTGGCGATACATGGGAATGCATCAGAGGTGCGAGAAAGCACAGCGATGTAGGGGAAGTTATGAGAGTTGAACGAAGGAACAGCGATATAGGGGAAGTTATGAGAGGTGCATGAAAACACAGTGATATCGGGGAAGGTATGGGAGGTGCAGGAAAACAAGGCGATGTAGGGGAAGGTATGAGAGGTGCGTGAAGGCACAGTGATATAGTGGATGCTATGGGAGGTGCGCGAATACACAGCGATATAGGGGATGTTATGAGATGTGCATTAAAACACGGCAATATAGGGGAAGATATGAGAGGTGCGCAAAAATACAGCGATATAAGAGAATTTATGAGAGGTGCGTGAAAACAGGGCAATATAGTGGAAGCTAAAGGATGTGTGCGAAAACATGGCAATATAGGGAAAGGTATGCGAGGTGCCCGAAAACACAGCGATATGGGGGATGCTATGGAACATGCGCGAAAGCACAGCGATATAGGGGAAGGTATGAGAGGTGTGCGAGAACATGGCGATACTCGGGAATGTATCAGAGGTGCGAGAAAACACAGCGATATAAGGGAAGTAATGAGAGGAGCGAAAACATAGCTATATAGGTGAAGACATGAGTGGTGCGCGAAAACCCGACGATATAGGGGAAGCTATGAGAGGTGAGCAATAACACAGCGATAAAGGTGAAGCTATGGGATGTGTCTGAAAAGACAGCGATATAGGGGAAGGTATGAGAGGTGTGTGAAAACACAGCGATGTAGGCAAAGCTATGGGAGGTGCGCAAAAACACAGCAATATGGGAGAAGTTATGAGAGGTGCGTGAAAATACAGCGATATAGGGGAAGGTATGAGAGATGCATGAAAACTCGGCTATATTGGGGAAGCTATGAGAGATACACGAAAACACGGCGAAATAGGGGAAAGTATGAGATGTGCGCGAAAACTTGGCGATTCATGGGAATGCATCAGAGGTGCGAGAAAACACAGCAATGTAGGGGAAGTTATGAGAGGTGTGCAAAAACACAGCGATATGGGCAAGGTATGAGAGGTGCATGAAAACACAGCCATATCGGGGAAGGTATGGGAGGTGCGCGAAAACAGGGCGATATAGGGGACGTTATGAGATGTGCATGAAAACACGGCAATATAGGGGAAGATATGAGAGGAGCGCAAAAATACAGCAATATAGGAGAAGTTATGAGAGGTGCGTGAAAACAGAGCGATTAGGGGAAGACATGAGAGGTGCGCGAAAACACGGCGATAAAGGGGAAGCTATGAGAGGTGAGCAATAAAACAGCGATAAAGGTGAAGCTATGGCATGTGCGCGAAAAGACAGCAATATAGGGGAAGGTATGAACTGTGCATGAATACACGGCGAGATCGGGAAAGCCATGAGAGTTGCGCGACAACACAGCGATATAGGGGAAGGTATGAGAGGTGCGCAAAAACATAGCGATATAGTGGAAGGTATGAGAGGTGCGCAAATACACAGCGATATAGGGGAAGGTATGGGAGGTGCGCAAAAACAGGGCGATATAGGGGACGTTATGATATGTGCATGAAAACACGGCAATATAGGGGAAGATATGAGAGGAGCGCAAAAATACAGCGATATAGGAGAAGTTATGAGAGGTGCGTCAAAACAGGGCGATCAGGGGAAGACATGAGAGGTGCGTGAAAACACGGCGATAAAGGGGAAGCTATGAGAGGTGAGCAATAAAACAGCGATAAACGTGAAGCTATGGGTTGTGCGCGAAAAGACAGCAATATAGGGGAAGGTATGAAATGTGCATGAATACACGGCGAGATCGGGAAAGTCATGAGAGGTGCACGACAACACAGTGATATGGGGAGGGTATGAGAGGTGTGCAAAAACACAGCGATATAGTGGAAGGTATGAGAGGTGCGCAAATACACAGCGATATAGGGGAAGTTATGAGAGGTGCGTGAAAACACAGCGATATAGGGAATGTTATGAGAGCTGCGCGAAAACAGGGTGATATAAGGGAAGTTATGAGAGTTGCGTGAAAACACAGCGATATAGGAGAAGTTATGAGAGGTGCGTCAAAACAGGGCGATTAGGGGAAGACATGAGAGGTGCGTGAAAACACGGCGATAAAGGGGAAGCTATGAGAGGTGAGCAATAAAACAGCGATAAACGTGAAGCTATGGGATGTGCGCGAAAAGACAGCAATATAGGGGAAGATATGAATTGTGCATGAATACACAGCGAGATCGGGAAAGCCATGAGAGTTGCGCGACAACACAGCGATATAGGGGAAGGTATGAGAGGTGCGCAAAAACATAGCGATATAGTGGAAGGTATGAGAGGTGCGCAAATACACAGCGATATAGGGGAAGGTATGGGAGGTGCGCAAAAACAGGGCGATATAGGGGACGTTATGATATGTGCATGAAAACACGGCAATATAGGGGAAGATATGAGAGGAGCGCAAAAATACAGCGATATAGGAGAAGTTATGAGAGGTGCGTCAAAACAGGGCGATCAGGGGAAGACATGAGAGGTGCGTGAAAACACGGCGATAAAGGGGAAGCTATGAGAGGTGAGCAATAAAACAGCGATAAACGTGAAGCTATGGGTTGTGCGCGAAAAGACAGCAATATAGGGGAAGGTATGAAATGTGCATGAATACACGGCGAGATCGGGAAAGTCATGAGAGGTGCACGACAACACAGTGATATGGGGAGGGTATGAGAGGTGTGCAAAAACACAGCGATATAGTGGAAGGTATGAGAGGTGCGCAAATACACAGCGATATAGGGGAAGTTATGAGAGGTGCGTGAAAACACAGCGATATAGGGAATGTTATGAGAGCTGCGCGAAAACAGGGTGATATAAGGGAAGTTATGAGAGTTGCGTGAAAACACAGCGATATAGGGAAAGGTATCAGAGCTGCGCGAAAACTGGGTGATATAGGGGAAGGTATGAGAGGTGCACGAAAACACAGCGATATCGGGAAAGATATGAGAGGTGCGCAAAAAAATGACGATATAGGGAAAGTTATTAGAGGTGCCCGAAAACACAGCGATATAGGGGACGCTATGGAATGTGTGCGAAAGCACAGCGATATAGGGGAAGGTATGTGAGGTGTGCGAAAACAGGGCGATATAGGGGAAGTTATGAGAGGTGCGCAAATACACAGTGATATAGGGGAAGTTATGAGAGGTGCGTGAAAACACAGCGATATAGGGAAAAGTATGAGAGCTGCGCGAAAACGGTGATATAAGGGAAGTTATGAGAGGTGCGTGAAAACACAGCGATATAGGGAAAGGTATGAGAGCTGCGTGAAAACAGGGTGATATAGGGGAAGGTATGAGAGGTGCACGAAAACATAGCGATATAGGGGAAGGTATGTGAGGTACGCAAAAACAGGGCGTTATAGGGGAAGGTATGAGAGGTGAACGAAGGAACAGCGATATAGGGGATGCTAAGGGAGGTGCGCGAAAACACAGTGATATTCGGGACGGTATGAGATGTGCATGAAAACTCGGCTATATTTGGGAAGCTATGAGAGATACACGAAAACACGGCGAAATAGGGGAAATAATGAGATGTGCGCGAAAACTTGGCGATTCATGGGAATGCATCAGAGGTGCGAGAAAACACAGCAATGTAGGGGAAGTTATGAGAGGTGTGCAAAAACACAGCGATATGGGGGAAGGTATGAGAGGTGCATGAAAACACAGCGATATCGGGGAAGGTATGGGAGGTGCGCGAAAACAGGCCGATATAGGGGAAGGTATGAGAGGTGCGCGAAGGCACAGTGATATAGGGGACGTTATGAGATGTGCATGAAAACACGGCAATATGGGGGAAGATATGAGAGGTGCGCAAAAGTACAGCGATATAGGAGAAGTTATGAGAGGTTCGCGAAAACAGGGTGATATCGGGGAAGGTAGAAGAGGTGCGCGAAGGCACAGTGATCTAGGGGAAGGTATGAGAGGTCCATGAAAACACAGCGATATCGGGGAAGGCATGGGAGGTGTGTGAAAACAGGGCGATATAGGGGAATGTATGAGAGGTGAAAGAAGGAACAGCGATGTAGGGGATTCTAAGTGAGGTGCGCGAAAACACAGTGATATTGGGGACGTTATGAGATGTGCATGAAAACACGGCTATATAGGGGAAGCTATGAGAGGTGCACGAAAACACGGCGAAATAGGGGAAAGTATGAGAGGTGCGCGAAAACTTGGTGATACATGGGAATGCATCAGAGGTGCGAGAAAGCACAGCGATGTAGGGGAATTTATGAGAGGTGAACGAAGGAACAGTGATATAGGGGATGCTATGGGATGTGCGCGAAAAGACAGCGATATAGGGGAAGGTATGAGAGGTGTGCAAAAAAACAGCGATATAGGGGAAGGTATGAGAGGTGCATGAAAACACAGCGATATCGGGGAAGGTATGGGAGGTGCGCGAAAACAGGGCGATATTGTGGAAGGTATGAGAGGTGCGCGAAGGCACAGTGATATAGGGGAAGTTATGAGAGGTGCATGAAAACACAGCAATATGGGAGAAGGTATGGGAGGTGCGCGAAAACAGGGCGATATAGGGGACGTTATGAGATGTGCATGAAAACACGGCAATATAGGGGTAGATATGAGAGGAGCGCAAAAATACAGCGATATAGGAGAAGTTATGAGAGGTGCGTCAAAACAGGGCGATTAGGGGGAGACATGAGAGGTGCGTGAAAACACGGCGATAAAGGGGAAGCTATGAGAGGTGAGCAATAAAACAGCGATAAACGTGAAGCTATGGGATGTGCGCGAAAAGACAGCAATATAGGGGAAGATATGAATTGTGCATGAATACACAGCGAGATCGGGAAAGCCATGAGAGGTGCGCGACAACACAGCGATATAGGGGAAGGTATGAGAGGTGCGCAAAAACATAGCGATATAGTGGAAGGTATGAGAGGTGCGCAAATACACAGCGATATAGGGGAAGGTATGGGAGGTGCGCAAAAACAGGGCGATATAGGGGACGTTATGAGATGTGCATGAAAACACGGCAATATGGGGGAAGATATGAGAGGTGCGCAAAAATACAGCGATATAGGAGAAGTTATGAGAGGTGCGTGAAAACAGGGCGATATAGGGGAAGACATGAGAGGTGCGCGATAACACGGCGATAAAGGGGAAGCTATGAGATGTGAGCAATAAAACAGCGATAAAGGTGAAGCTATGGGATGTGCGCGAAAAGACAGCGATATAGGGGAAGGTATGAGAGGTGCGCAAATACACAGCGATATAGGGGAAGTTATGAGAGGTGCGTGAAAACACAGCGATATAGGGAATGTTATGAGAGCTGCGCGAAAACAGGGTGATATAAGGGAAGTTATGAGAGTTGCGTGAAAACACAGCGATATAGGGAAAGGTATCAGAGCTGCGCGAAAACTGGGTGATATAGGGGAAGGTATGAGAGGTGCACGAAAACACAGCGATATCGGGAAAGATATGAGAGGTGCGCAAAAAAATGACGATATAGGGAAAGTTATTAGAGGTGCCCGAAAACACAGCGATATAGGGGACGCTATGGAATGTGTGCGAAAGCACAGCGATATAGGGGAAGGTATGTGAGGTGTGCGAAAACAGGGCGATATAGGGGAAGTTATGAGAGCTGCGCGAAAACAGGGTGATATAAGGGAAGTTATGAGATGTGCATGAAAACACGGCTATATAGGGGAAGCTATGAGAGGTGCACGAAAACACGGCGAAATAGGGGAAAGTATGAGAGGTGCGCGAAAAGTTGGCGATACATGGGAATGCATCAGAGGTGCGAAAAAACACAGCGATGTAGGGAAGTTATGAGAGGAACGAAAACACAGCGATATAGGGGAAGTCATGAGAGGTGCGCAAAAACACAGCGATGTAGCGGAAGGTATGAGAGGTGTGCAAAAACACAGCGATATAGGGGAAGGTATGAGAGGTGCATGAAAACACAGCAATATGGGAGAAGGTATGGGAGGTGCGCGAAAACAGGGCGATATAGGGGACGTTATGAGATGTGCATGAAAACACGGCAATATAGGGGTAGATATGAGAGGAGCGCAAAAATACAGCGATATAGGAGAAGTTATGAGAGGTGCGTCAAAACAGGGCGATTAGGGGAAGACATGAGAGGTGCGTGAAAACACGGCGATAAAGGGGAAGCTATGAGAGGTGAGCAATAAAACAGCGATAAACGTGAAGCTATGGGATGTGCGCGAAAAGACAGCAATATAGGGGAAGATATGAATTGTGCATGAATACACAGCGAGATCGGGAAAGCCATGAGAGGTGCGCGACAACACAGCGATATAGGGGAAGGTATGAGAGGTGCGCAAAAACATAGCGATATAGTGGAAGGTATGAGAGGTGCGCAAATACACAGCGATATAGGGGAAGGTATGGGAGGTGCGCAAAAACAGGGTGATATAGGGGACGTTATGATATGTGCATGAAAACACGGCAATATAGGGGAAGATATGAGAGGAGCGCAAAAATACAGCGATATAGGAGAAGTTATGAGAGGTGCGTCAAAACAGGGCGATTAGGGGAAGACATGAGAGGTGCGTGAAAACACGGCGATAAAGGGGAAGCTATGAGAGGTGAGCAATAAAACAGCGATAAACGTGAAGCGATGGGTTGTGCGCGAAAAGACAGCAATATAGGGGAAGGTATGAAATGTGCATGAATACACGGCGAGATCGGGAAAGTCATGAGAGGTGCACGACAACACAGTGATATGGGGAGGGTATGAGAGGTGTGCAAAAACACAGCGATATAGTGGAAGGTATGAGAGGTGCGCAAATACACAGCGATATAGGGGAAGTTATGAGAGGTGTGTGAAAACACAGCGATATAGGGAAAGTTATGAGAGCTGCGCGAAAACAGGGCGATATAGGGGAATGTATGAGAGGTGAAAGAAGGAACAGCGATATAGGGGATTCTAAGTGAGGTGCGCGAAAACACAGTGATATTGGGGACGTTATGAGATGTGCATGAAAACACGGCTATATAGGGGAAGCTATGAGAGGTGCACGAAAACACGGCGAAATAGGGGAAAGTATGAGAGGTGCGCGAAAACTTGGCGATACATGGGAATGCATCAGAGGTGCGAGAAAGCACAGCGATGTAGGGGAAGTTATGAGAGGTGAACGATGGAACAGCGATATAGGGGATGCTATGGGAGGTGCGCGAAAACACAGCGATATTGGGGAAGGTATGAGAGGTGTCCAAAAACACAGTGATTTCGGGGAAGGTATGAGAGGTGCGCAAAAACACAGCGATATAGGGGAAGGTATGAGAGGTGCATGAAAACACAGCGATATCGGGGAAGGTGTGGGAGGTGCGCGAAAACAGGGCGATATAGGGGAAGGTATGAGAGGTGCGCTAAGGCACAGCAATATAAGGGATGCTATGGGAGGTGCGCGAATACACAGCGATATAGAGGACGTTATGAGATGTGCATGAAAACACGGCAATATAGGGGAAGGTATGAGATTTACGCAAAAGTACAGCGATATAGGAGAAGTTATGAGAGGTGCGTGAAAACACAACGATATAGGGGAAAGT
>NW_027275253.1:0-27500 GCF_030028105.1 Mobula birostris
TGGATTAGATCCCAGTCTGTAACCTGCTCCCAGGGATCTGTTATTCTATATATAAACACCCCCTGAACCCCTGGATTATAATCCCAGCCTGTAACCCACACCCAGGGATCTGTTATTCTATAGATAACCCCCTCCCCCGAACCCCTGGATTAGATCCCAGCCTGTAACCCACTCCTGAGAAATCTGTTATTCTATATATAACCCCCCCCCCGAACCCCCTGGATTAGATCCCAGCCCATAACCCACTCCCAGGGATCTGTAATCTCTATATATAACCCCCTCCCCCAAACCCCCTGGATTAGATCCCAGCCTGTAACCCACTCCTGAGAAATCTGTTATTCTATATATAACCCCCCCCGCGAACCCCTGGATTAGATCCCAGCCTGTAACCCACTCCCGGGGATCTGTTATTCTTTGGATAACCCCCCCCCAACCCCTGGATTAGATCCCAGCCTGTAACCCACTGCCGGGGATCTGTTATTCTATTTATAAAACCCCGAACCCCGGGATTAGATCCCAGCCTGTAACCCACTCCCGGGGATCTGTTATTCTATATATAACCCTCCCCCCGAACCCCCTGGATTAGATCCCAGCCTGTAACCCACTCTCAGGGATCTGTTATTCTATATATAAACCCCCGAACCCCTGGATTAGATCCCAGCCTGTAACCCGCTCCCGGGGATCAGTTATTCTATATATAAACCCCCGAACCCCTGGATTAGATCCCAGCCTGTAACCCACTCCCGGGGATCTGTTATTCTTTGGATAACCCCCCCCCCAACCCCTGGATTAGATCCCAGCCTGTAACCCACTGCCGGGGATCTGTTATTCTATTTATAAACCCCGAACCCCGGGATTAGATCCCAGCCTGTAACCCACTCCCGGGGATCTGTTATTCTATATATAACCCCCCCCCCGAACCCCGGGATTAGATCCCAGCCTGTAACCCACTCCCGGGGATCTGTTATTCTATATATAACCCCCCCCCCCCGAACCCCTGGATTAGATCCCAGCCTGTAACCACTCTCAGGGATCTGTATTCTATATATAACGCCCCCCTCCGAACCCCTAGATTAGATCCCAGCCTGTAACCCACTCCCAGGGATCTGTTATTCTATATGTAACCCTCCCCCCCGAACCCCTGGATTAGATCCCAGCCTGTAACCCACTCCTGGGGATCTGTTATTCTATATGTAAACCCCCCGAACCCCTGGATCAGATCCAGCCTGTAACCCACTCCTGGGGATCTGTTATCTATATATAAACCCCCGAACCCCTGGATTAGATCCCAGCCTGTAACCCTCTTCTGGGGATCTTTTATTCTATATATAACCGCCCCCCCCAGATCCCAACCTGTACCCCCACACCCGGAGATCTGTTATTCTATATATAACCACCCCCCGAACCCCTGGATTAGATCCCAGCCTGTAACCCACTCCCAGGGATCTGTTATTCTATATGTAACCCTCCCCACCGAACCCCTGGATTAGATCCCAGCCTGTAACCCACTCCTGGGGATCTGTTATTCTATATATACCCCTCCTCCGAACCCCTAGATTAGATCCCAGCCTGTAACCCACTCCCAGGGATCTGTTATTCTCTATGTAACCCCCCCCCCGAACCCCTGGATTAGATCCCAGCCTGTAACCCTCTTCCGGGGATCTGTTATTCTATATATACCCCCCGCCGAACCCCTGGATTAGATCCCAGCCTGTAACCCACTCCCAGGGATCTGTTATTCTATATATAACCCCCCGAACCCCTGGATTAGATCCCAGCCTGTAACCCACTCCCAGGGATCTGTTATTCTATATATAACCGCCCCCCCCAGATCCCAGCCTGTACCCCACACCCGGAGATCTGTTATTCTATATATAACCCCCCCAACCTCTGGATTAGATCCCAGCCTGTAACCCACTCCTGGGGATCTGTTATTCTATGTATAACCCCCCCCCCCCCCGAACCCCTGGATTAGATCCCAGCCTGTAACCCACTCCCAGGGATCTGTTATTCTATATATAACCACCCCCCCAAATCCCAGCCTGTACCCCACACCCGGAGATCTGTTATTCTATATATAACCCCCCCCCCCAAACCCCTGGATTAGATCCCAGCCTGTAACCCACTCCCGGGGATCTGTTATTCTATATATAACGCTCCCCCTCCGAACCCCTAGATTAGATCCCAGCCTGTAACCCACTCCTGGGGATCTGTTATTCTATATATAACCCCCCGAACCCCTGGATTAGGACCCAGCCTGTAACCCACTCCTGGGGATCTGTTATTCTATGTATAACCCCCGGAACCCTGGATTAGATCCCAACCTGTAACCCACTCCCAGGGATCTGTTATTCTATATATAACCGCCCCCCCCAGATCCCAGCCTGTACCCCACACCCGGAGATCTGTTATTCTATATATAAACCCCCAGAACCCCTGGATTAGATCCCAGCCTGTAACCCATTCCCAGGGATCTGTTATTCTATATAAACCCCCCGAACCCCTGGATTAGATCCCAGCCTGTAACCCACTCCTGGGGATCTGTTATTCTATGTATAACCCCCCCCCCCGAACCCCTGGATTAGATCCCAGCCTGTAACCCGCTCCCGGGGATCCGTCCCCCCACGATCTCACCTGGTCTACCTCCTCGCTAATTCCATCCACCGCCTCGTAGGTTCGGAGACTGTCCGCCAGCTCCGCCAGTCGGTACTGCTCGGCCCTGACGTGCATCTGCGAGTCGATCGATCGTATGAAGTTATCGATGGTGTTTATCTGTCGGAGGGAACCAGATGGATTACCACTCGATCGTGTCAGGTTACCGATTGCGTTGATCTGTCACGGGATGGGTGGTGTTGCCACTGACTTCGTTGGCGAGAGATTCGGTGGTCTCTGCGGCAGTTTCAGCAGTGGGCAGTTCGGCCCACATTCTTGTGCTGACCATTAACCCACTCAAATACCAATCACACCCATTTTTCTAACACCCAGGTGTCCAACCAAGACTCTGTCAGATGTCCCTAATCTATCTCCCTCCTGACAGGGCAGTTATCAACCCCCCCCCCCACAGCGTTCCCTCCTCACCCCCTCCCGCACTGTTCCCTCCTCACCCCCTCCCGCACCGTTCCCTCCTCAACCCCTCCCACACCGTTCCCTCCTCACCCCCTCCCACACCGTTCCCTCCTCACTCCCTCCCACACCGTTCCCTTCTCACCCCCTCCCGCACCGTTCCCTCATCACCTCCTCCCGCACCGTTCCCTCCTCACCCCCTCCCACACCGTTCCCTCCTCACCCCCCACACTGTTCGCTCCTCACCCCCTCCCGCACCGTTCCCTCATCACCCCCTCCCGCACCGTTCCCTCATCACCCCCCCGCACCGTTCCCTCATCACCCCCCCCGCACCGTTCCCTCATCACCCCCCCTCCCCCACAGCGTTCCCTCCTCACCCCCCCGCACCGTTCCCTCCCCACCCCCTCCCACACCGTTCCCTCCTCAACCCCTCCCGCACCGTTCCCTGCCTCACCCCCTCCCGCACCGTTCCCTCCTCACCCCCTCCCACACTGTTCCCTCATCACCCCCTCCCACATCGTTCCCTCCTCACCCCCCACACTGTTCGCTCCTCACCCCCTCCCACACCGTTCCCTCCTCACCCCCTCCCGCACCGTTCCTCATCACCCCCTCCCGCACCGTTCCCTCATCACCCCCTCCCACACCGTTCCCTCCTCACCCCCTCCCGCACCGTTCCCTCCTCACCCCCTCCCGCAGCGTTCCCTGCCTCACCCCCTCCCACACCGTTCCCTCATCACCCCCTCCCACACCGTTCCCTCCTCACCCCCTCCCGCACCGTTCCCTCATCACCCCCTCCCACACCGTTCCCTCATCACCTCCTCCCGCACCGTTCCCTCATCACCCCCTCCCACACCGTTCCCTCATCACCCCCTCCCACACCGTTCCCTCCTCACCCCCTCCCGCACCGTTCTCTCATCACCCCTCCCGCACCGTTCCTCATCACCCCCTCCCGCACCGTTCCCCTCATCACCCCTCCCGCACCGTTCCCTCATCACCCCCTCCCACCGTTCCCTCATCACCCCCTCCCACCTGTTCCCTCATCACCCCCCCACACCGTTCCCTCATCACCCCCTCCCACAGCGTTCCCTCCTCACCCCCCTCCCACACCGTTCCCTCATCACCCCCTCCCACACCGTTCCCTCATCACCTCCTCCCGCACCGTTCCCTTCTCACCCCCTCCCACACCGTTCCCTCATCACCCCCTCCCACACCGTTCCCTCATCACCTCCTCCCGCACCGTTCCCTTCTCACCCCCTCCCACACCGTTCCCTCATCACCCCCTCCCACACCGTTCCCTCATCACCTCCTCCCGCACCGTTCCCTTCTCACCCCCTCCCGCACCGTTCCCTTCTCACCCCCTCCCACACCGTTCCCTCATCACCCCCTCCCACACCGTTCCCTCATCACCTCCTCCCGCACCGTTCCCTTCTCACCCCCTCCCACACCGTTCCCTCATCACCCCCCTCCCACACCGTTCCCTCATCACCTCCTCCCCGCACCGTTCCCTTCTCACCCCCTCCCGCACCGTTCCCTTCTCACCCCCTCCCACACCGTTCCCTCATCACCCCCTCCCGCACCGTTCCCTCCTCACCCCCTCCCGCACCGTTCCCTCATCACCCCCCTCCCACACCGTTCCATCCTCACTCCCCACACCGTTCCCTCATCACCCCCTCCCACAGTGTTCCCTCATCACCCCCTCCCACACCGTTCCCTCATCACCCCCTCCCACACCGTTCCATCCTCACCCCCCTCCCACAGTGTTCCCTCCTCAACCCCACACCGTTCCCTCATCACCTCCTCCCCACAGTGTTCCCTCCTCAACCCCTCCCGGACAGTTCCCTCCCACAGCGTTCCCTCTTCACCCCTCCCGAACAGTTCCCTCATCACCCCCTCCCACACCGTTCCCTCATCACCCCCTCCCACACCGTTCCCTCCTCACCCCCTCCCGCACCGTTCTCTCATCACCCCCTCCCGCACCGTTCCCTCATCACCCCCTCCCGCACCGTTCCCTCATCACCCCCCTCCCACACTGTTCCCTCATCACCCCCCCACACCGTTCCCTCATCACCCCCCTCCCATAGCGTTCCCTCCTCACCCCCTCCCACACCGTTCCCTCATCACCCCCTCCCACACCGTTTCCTCATCACCTCCTCCCGCACCGTTCCCTTCTCACCCCCTCCCACACCGTTCCCTCATCACCCCTCCCACACCGTTCCCTCATCACCTCCTCCCGCACCGTTCCCTGCTCACCCCCTCCCACACCGTTCCCTCATCACCCCCCTCCCACACCGTTCCCTCATCACCTCCTCCCGCACCGTTCCCTTCTCACCCCCTCCCGCACCGTTCCCTTCTCACCCCCTCCCACACCGTTCCCTCATCACCCCCTCCCACACCGTTCCCTCATCACCTCCTCCCGCACCGTTCCCTTCTCACCCCCTCCCACACCGTTCCCTCATCACCCACTCCCACACCGTTCCCTCATCACCTCCTCCCGCACCGTTCCCTTCTCACCCCCTCCCACACCGTTCCCTCATCACCCCCTCCCACACCGTTCCCTCATCACCTCCTCCCGCACCGTTCCCTCATCACCCCCTCCCACACCGTTCCCTCCTCACTCCCCACACCGTTCCCTCATCACCCCCTCCCACACCGTTCCCTCATCACCCCCTCCCACACCGTTCCATCCTCACCCCCTCCCACAGTGTTCCCTCCTCAACCCCACACCGTTCCCTCATCACCTCCTCCCACAGTGTTCCCTCCTCAACCCCTCCCGGACAGTTCCCTCCCACAGCGTTCCCTCTTCACCCCTCCCGAACAGTTCCCTCATCACCCCCTCCCACACCGTTCCCTCATCACCCCCTCCCACAGTGTTCCCTCATCACCCCCTCCCGCACCGTTCCCTCATCACCCCCTCCCACACCGTTCCCCTCCTCACCCCCTCCCGCACCGTTCCCTCCTCACCCCCTCCCGCACCGTTCCCTCATCACCCCCTCCCACACCGTTCCCTCCTCACTCCCCACACCGTTCCCTCATCACCCCCTCCCACAGTGTTCCCTCATCACCCCCTCCCACACCGTTCCCTCATCACCCCCTCCCACACCGTTCCATCCTCACCCCCTCCCACACCGTTCCCTCATCACCCCCTCCCACACCGTTCCATCCTCACCCCCTCCCACAGTGTTCCCTCCTCAACCCCACACCGTTCCCTCATCACCTCCTCCACAGTGTTCCCTCCTCAACCCCACACCGTTCCCTCATCACCCCCTCCCACACCGTTCCCTCATCACCTCCTCCCACACCGTTCCCTCTTCACCCCTCCCGAACAGTTCCCTCCTCAACCCTTCCCGCACTGTTCCCTCCTCACCCCCCCGCACCGTTCCCTCCTCACCCCCCCGCACCGTTCCCTCCTCACCCCCTCCCACAGCGTTCCCACCTCACCCCCACCCTCATTACCCCTCCCTCCCTCACCCCCTCCTTCATTACCCCTCCACCCCTCCCTCGCCCCCCTCCCTCATTACCCCTCCCCCTCGGCCCCCTCCCTCGCCCCCTCCCTCATTACCCCTCGCCCCCTCCCCCTCTCGCCCCCTCCCTCGGCCCCGTACCGTGGCGGAGATGCCGTCCCGGGCCGCCTCCCCCTCGACCCGGCGCAGGACGGCCCGCAGCAGGAGCGGGTAGCGGGTCAGGTGCTGATGGGGCTTCACCAGGGCGTCTCCCAGTCTCATCCGGTGTCCCTGCTTGTGCGTTTCTGCCCACTGGGGGGGGAGAGATACACGGTCACTGTCTGATCCGGGGGGGTCAGAGAGAGAGGGGGAGTGAGAGAGAGAGATGGGGGGGTCACTGTCTGATCCGGGGGGGGCAGAGAGAGAGGGGGAGTGAGAGAGAGAGATGGGGGGTCACTGTCTGATCCGGGGGGGGCAGAGAGAGAGGGGGAGTGAGAGAGAGAGATGGGGGGTCACAGTCTGATCCGGGGGGGGGCAGAGAGAGAGGGGGAGTGAGAGAGAGAGATGGGGGGTCACTGTCTGATCCGGGGGGGGGGCAGAGAGAGAGGGGGAGTGAGAGAGAGAGATGGGGGGTCACTGTCTGATCCGGGGGGGGGCAGAGAGAGAGGGGGAGTGAGAGAGAGAGATGGGGGGTCACTGTCTGATCCGGGGGGGTCAGAGAGAGAGGGGGGAGTGAGAGAGAGAGATGGGGGGTCACAGTCTGATCCGGGGGGGGCAGAGAGAGAGGGGGAGTGAGAGAGAGAGATGGGGGGTCACTGTCTGATCCGGGGGGGGCAGAGAGAGAGAGAGGGGGGAGTGAGAGAGAGAGATGGGGGGGTCACTGTCTGATCCGGGTGGGGGCAGAGAGAGAGGGGGAGTGAGAGAGAGAGATGGGGGGTCACTGTCTGATCGGGGGGGGTGGGGGACAGAGAGAGAGGGGGCAGTGAGAGAGAGAGATGGGGGGTCACAGTCTGATCCGGGGGGGGCAGAGAGAGAGGGGGGAGTGAGGAGAGAGAGAGATGGGGGGTCACTGTCTGATCCGGGGGGGGGCAGAGAGAGAGGGGGAGTGAGAGAGAGAGATGGGGGGTCACTGTCTGATCCTGGGGGGGGGGCAGAGATGAGAGGGGGAGTGAGAGAGAGAGATGGGGGGTCACTGTCTGATCCGGGGGGGGGCAGAGAGAGAGATGGGGGGTCACTGTCTGATCGGGGGGTGGGGGACAGAGAGAGAGGGGGCAGTGAGAGAGAGAGATGGGGGGGTCACAGTCTGATCCGGGGGGGCAGAGAGAGAGGGGGAGTGAGAGAGAGAGATGGGGGGTCACTGTCTGATCCGGGGGGGGCAGAGAGAGAGGGGGAGTGAGAGAGAGAGATGGGGGGTCACTGTCTGATCCTGGGGGGGCAGAGAGAGAGGGGGAGTGAGAGAGAGAGATGGGGGGTCACTGTCTGATCCGGGGGGGGGGCAGAGAGAGAGATGGGGGGTCACTGTCTGATCGGGGGGGTGGGGGACAGAGAGAGAGGGGGGCAGTGAGAGAGAGAGATGGGGGGTCACAGTCTGATCCGGGGGGGGCAGAGAGAGAGGGGGGAGTGAGAGAGAGAGATGGGGGGTCACTGTCTGATCCGGGGGGGGTCAGAGAGAGAGGGGGAGTGAGAGAGAGAGATGGGGGGGTCACTGTCTGATCACGGGGGGGGGGCAGAGAGAGAGGGGGAGTGAGAGAGAGAGATGGGGGGGTCACTGTCCTGATCCGGGGGGGGGGCAGAGAGAGAGGGGGAGTGAGAGAGAGAGAGATGGGGGGTCACTGTCTGATCCGGGGGGGGGGCAGAGAGAGAGGGGGCAGTGAGAGAGAGATGGGGGGTCACTGTCTGATCCGGGGGGGGGCAGAGAGAGAGATGGGGGGTCACTGTCTGATCCGGGGGGGGCAGAGAGAGAGGGGGAGTGAGAGAGAGAGATGGGGGGTCACTGTCTGATCCGGGGGGGGGCAGAGAGAGAGGGGGAGTGAGAGAGAGAGATGGGGGGTCACTGTCTGATCCGGGGGGGGCAGAGAGAGAGGGGGAGTGAGAGAGAGAGATGGGGGGTCACTGTCTGATCCGGGGGGGGGGGCAGAGAGAGAGGGGGAGTGAGAGAGAGAGATGGGGGGTCACTGTCTGATCCGGGGGGGGGCAGAGAGAGAGGGGGAGTGAGAGAGAGAGATGGGGGGTCACTGTCTGATCCGGGGGGGGGCAGAGGGAGAGGGGGAGTGAGAGAGAGAGATGGGGGGTCACTGTCTGATCCGGGGGGGGCAGAGAGAGAGGGGGCAGTGAGAGAGAGAGATGGGGGGGGTCACAGTCTGATCCGGGGGGGGGGCTGAGAGAGAGGGGGAGTGAGAGAGAGAGATGGGGGGTCACTGTCTGATCCGGGGGGGGGCAGAGAGAGAGGGGGAGTGAGAGAGAGAGATGGGGGGTCACTGTCTGATCGGGGGGGTGGGGGGACAGAGAGAGAGGGGGCAGTGAGAGAGAGAGATGGGGGGTCACTGTCCGATCCGGGGGGGCGGGCAGAGAGAGAGGGGGAGTGAGAGAGAGAGATGGGGGGTCACTGTCTGATCCGGGGGGGGCAGAGAGAGAGGGGGAGTGAGAGAGAGAGATGGGGGGTCACTGTCTGATCCGGGGGGGGGCAGAGAGGGGGAGTGAGAGACAGAGATGGGGGGTCACAGTCTGATCCGGGGGGGGCAGAGAGAGAGGGGGAGTGAGAGAGAGAGATGGGGGGTCACTGTCTGATCCGGGGGGGGCAGAGAGAGAGGGGGAGTGAGAGAGAGAGATGGGGGGTCACAGTCTGATCCGGGGGGGGGCAGAGAGAGAGGGGGAGTGAGAGAGAGAGATGGGGGGGTCACTGTCTGATCCGGGGGGGGGCAGAGAGAGAGGGGGAGTGAGAGAGAGAGATGGGGGGTCACTGTCTGATCCGGGGGGGGCAGAGAGAGAGGGGGAGTGAGAGAGAGAGATGGGGGGTCACTGTCTGATCGGGGGGGGTGGGGGGACAGAGAGAGAGGGGGCAGTGAGAGAGAGAGATGGGGGGTCACTGTCTGATCCGGGGGGGGGCAGAGAGAGAGGGGGGAGTGAGAGAGAGAGATGGGGGGTCACTGTCTGATCCGGGGGGGGCAGAGAGAGAGGGGGAGTGAGAGAGAGAGATGGGGGGTCACTGTCTGATCCGGGGGGGGCAGAGAGGGGGAGTGAGAGAGAGAGATGGGGGGTCACAGTCTGATCCGGGGGGGGGGCAGAGAGAGAGGGGGAGTGAGAGAGAGAGATTGGGGGGTCACTGTCTGATCCGGGGGGGCAGAGAGAGAGGGGGAGTGAGAGAGAGAGATGGGGGTCACAGTCTGATCCGGGGGGGGCAGAGAGAGAGGGGGAGTGAGAGAGAGAGATGGGGGGTCACTGTCTGATCCGGGGGGGGCAGAGAGAGAGGGGGAGTGAGAGAGAGAGATGGGGGGTCACTGTCTGATCCGGGGGGGGGGGCAGAGAGAGAGGGGGAGTGAGAGAGAGAGATGGGGGGTCACTGTCTGATCAGAGGGGGGTCAGAGAGAGAGGGGGAGTGAGAGAGAGAGATGGGGGGTCACTGTCTGATCGGGGGGGTGGGGGACAGAGAGAGAGGGGGCAGTGAGGAGAGAGAGATGGGGGGTCACTGTCTGATCCGGGGGGGGGGCAGAGAGAGAGGGGGAGTGAGAGAGAGAGATGGGGGGTCACTGTCTGATCAGAGGGGGGTCAGAGAGAGAGGGGGAGTGAGAGAGAGAGATGGGGGGTCACTGTCTGATCGGGGGGGTGGGGGACAGAGAGAGAGGGGGCAGTGAGAGAGAGAGATGGGGGGTCACTGTCTGATCCGGGGGGGGGGCAGAGAGAGAGGGGGAGTGAGAAAGAGAGATGGGGGGTCACAGTCTGATCCGGGGGGGGCAGAGAGAGAGGGGGGAGTGAGAGAGAGAGATGGGGGGTCACTGTCTGATCCGGGGGGGGGCAGAGAGAGAGGGGGAGTGAGAGAGAGAGATGGGGGGTCACTGTCTGATCCGGGGGGGGCAGAGAGAGAGGGGGAGTGAGAGAGAGAGATGGGGGTCACTGTCTGATCCGGGGGGGGGGGGGGCAGAGAGAGAGGGGGAGTGAGAGAGAGAGATGGGGGGGTCACTGTCTGATCCGGGGGGGGGGCAGAGAGAGAGGGGGAGTGAGAGAGAGAGATGGGGGGTCACTGTCTGATCAGAGGGGGGTCAGAGAGAGAGGGGGAGTGAGAGAGAGAGATGGGGGGTCACTGTCTGATCGGGGGGGTGGGGGACAGAGAGAGAGGGGGCAGTGAGAGAGAGAGATGGGGGGTCACTGTCTGATCCGGGGGGTGGGGGGTCAGAGAGAGAGATGGGGGGTCACTGTCTGATCGGGGGAGGGGTCAGAGAGAGAGGGGGCAGTGAGAGAGATTTGGGGGGTCACTGTCTGATCAGGGGGTCAGAGAGAGAGGGGGCAGTGAGAGAGAGAGATGGGGGGTCACTGTCTGATCGGGGGGTCAGAGAGAGAGATGGGGAATCCACTGTCTGATCCGGGGGGGTGGGAGGTCAGAAAGAGAGATGGGGGGGTCACTGTCTGATCGAGGGGGGTCAGGAGAGAGATGGGGAATCACTGTCTGATCCGGGGGGGGGTGCGGGGACAGAGAGAGAGGGGGGCAGTGAGAGAGAAAGATGGGGGGTCACTGTCTGATCGGGGGGTCAGAGAGAGAGGGGGCAGTGAGAGAGAGAGATGGGGGGTCACTGTCTGATCGGGAGGGGTCAGAGAGAGAGAGATGGGGGGGTCACTGTCTGATCGGAGGGGTCAGAGAAGAGGGGGAGAGGGAGAGAGAGATGGGGGGGTCACTGTGTGATTCGGGGGGGGTGGGGGGCAGAGAGAGAGGGGAGTGACAGAGAGAGAGAGAGAGAGAGATGGGGGGTCACCGTCTGATCGGGGGGGGGGAGGTCAGAGAGAGAGATGGGGGATCACTGTCTGATCCGGGGGGGGGGTGTGCGGGGTCAGAGAGAGAGGGAGCAGTGAGAGATAGAGATGGGGGGTCACTGTCCGGGGGGGTCAGAGAGAGAGGGGAGTGACAGAGAGAGAGAGAGAGATGGGGGGTCACTGTCTGATCGGGGGGTCAGAGAGAGAGAGAGATGGGGGGGTCACTGTCTGATCGGGGGGTCAGAGAGAGAGAGATGGGGGGTCACTGTCTGATCAGGGGGGTCAGAGAGAGAGGGGCAGTGAGAGAGAGAGATGTGGGGGGGTCACTATCTGATCGGGGGGGGTCAGAGAGAGAGGGGGCAGTGAGAGAGAGATGGGGGGTCACTGTCTGATCGGGGGGGTCAGAGAGAGAGATGGGGGGTCACTGTCTGATCGGAGGGTCAGAGAGAGAGAGAGATGGGAATGTGAGAGAGAGAGATGAGGGGGTCACTGTCTGATCGGGGGGGTCAGAGAGAGAGGGGGCAGTGAGAGAGAGATGGGGGGGTCACTGTCTGATCAGGGGGGTCAGAGAGAGAGGGGGCAGTGAGAGAGAGAGATGGGGGGTCACTGTCTGAACGGGGGGTCAGAGAGAGAGATGGGGGGTCACTGTCTGATCGGGGGGGTCAGAGAGAGAGAGGGGGCAGTGTGAGAGAGAGATGGGTGGTCACTGTCTGATCGAGGGGGGTCAGAAAGAGAGAGAGAGGTGGGGGGGTCACTGTCTGATCGGGGGTCAGAGCAGAGAGATGGGAATGTGAGAGAGAGAGATGAGGGGGTCACTGTCTGATCGGAGGGGGGTCAGAGAGAGAGAGATGAGGGGGGTCACTGTCTGATCGAGGGGGGTCAGAGAGAGAGAGAGAGAGATGGGGGGTCACTGTCTGATCAGGGGTCAGAGAGAGAGAGATGGGGGGTCACTGTCTGATCGGGGGGGTGGGGGGTCAGAGAGAAAGGGGGCAGTGAGAGAGAGAGATGGGGGGTCACTGTCTGATCGGGGGGGTCAGAGAGAGAGTGGGGAGTGAGAGAGAGAGATGGGGGGTCACTGTCTGATCCGGGGTGGGGCAGAGAGAGAGGGGGAGTGAGAGAGAGAGATGGGGGGTCACTGTCTGATCGGGGGGGTCAGAGAGAGAGTGGGGAGTGAGAGAGAGAGATGGGGGGTCACTGTCTGATCGGGGGAGGGGTCAGAGAGAGAGAGATGGGGGGTCACTGTCTGATCGGGGGTCAGAGAGAGAGAGATGGGGGGTCACTGTCTGATCGGGGGAGGGGTCAGAGAGAAAGGGGGCAGTGAGAGAGAGAGATGGGGGGTCACTGTCTGATCGGGGGGTCAGAGAGAGAGTGGGGAGTGAGAGAGAGAGATGGGGGGGTCACTGTCTGATCGGGGGAGGGGTCAGAGAGAAAGGGGGTCAGAGAGAGAGAGAGATGGGGGGTCACTGTCTGATCGGGGGGGTCAGAGAGAGAGGACGGAGTGAGAGAGAGAGAGATGGGGGGTCACTGTCTGATCGGGGGGGCAGAGATAGAGGAGAGTGACAGAGAGAGAGATGGGGGGTCACCGTCTGATCCGGGGGGTGGGTGGTCAGAGAGAGAGATGGGGGATCACTGTCTGATCCATTGGGGGGGTGCGGGGACAGAGAGAGAGGGGGCAGTGAGAGAGAGAGAGATGGGGGGTCACTGTCTGATCGGGGGAGGGGTCAGAGAGAGAGGGGGCAGTCAGAGAGAAAGAGAGATGGGGGGTCACTGTCTGATCGGGGGGGTCAGAGAGAGAGGGGGAGAGAGAGAGAGATGGGGGGGGTCACTGTCTGATCTGGGGGGGGTGCGGGGACAGAGAGAGAGGGGACAGTGAGAGAGAGAGAGATGGGGGGTCACTGTCTGATCGGGGGAGGGGTCAGAGAGAGAGGGGGCAGTCAGAGAGAAAGAGAGATGGGGGGTCACTGTCTGATCGGGGGGGTCAGAGAGAGAGGGGGAGAGAGAGAGAGATGGGGGGGGTCACTGTCTGATCCGGGGGGGGCAGAGAGAGAGGGGAGTGACAGAGAGAGAGAGAGAGAGAGAGAGAGAGAGAGAGATGGGGGGTCACCGTCTGATCCGGGGGGGGGGCAGAGAGAGAGGGGGAGTGAGAGAGAGAGATGGGGGGTCACTGTCTGATCGGTGGAGGGGTCAGAGAGAGAGGGGGAGTGAGAGAGAGAGATGGGGGGTCACTGATCGGGGGGGTCAGAGAGAGAGTGGGGAGTGAGAGAGAGAGATGGGGGGTCACTGTCTGATCGGGGGAGGGGTCAGAGAGAGAGAGATGGGGGGTCACTGTCTGATCGGGGGCCAGAGAGAGAGAGAGATGGGGGGTCACTGTCTGATCGGGGGAGGGGTCAGAGAGAAAGGGGGCAGTGAGAGAGAGAGATGGGGGGGTCACTGTCTGATCGGGGGGTCAGAGAGAGAGTGGGGAGTGAGAGAGAGAGATGGGGGGGTCACTGTCTGATCGGGGGAGGGGTCAGAGAGAAAGGGGGTCAGAGAGAGAGAGAGATGGGGGGTCACTGTCTGATCGGGGGGGTCAGAGAGAGAGGACGGAGTGAGAGAGAGAGAGATGGGGGGTCACTGTCTGATCGGGGGGGCAGAGATAGAGGAGAGTGACAGAGAGAGAGATGGGGGGTCACCGTCTGATCCGGGGGGTGGGTGGTCAGAGAGAGAGATGGGGGATCACTGTCTGATCCATTGGGGGGGTGCGGGGACAGAGAGAGAGGGGGCAGTGAGAGAGAGAGAGATGGGGGGTCACTGTCTGATCGGGGGAGGGGTCAGAGAGAGAGGGGGCAGTCAGAGAGAAAGAGAGATGGGGGGTCACTGTCTGATCGGGGGGGTCAGAGAGAGAGGGGGAGAGAGAGAGAGATGGGGGGGGGTCACTGTCTGATCTGGGGGGGGGTGCGGGGACAGAGAGAGAGGGGACAGTGAGAGAGAGAGAGATGGGGGGTCACTGTCTGATCGGGGGAGGGGTCAGAGAGAGAGGGGGCAGTCAGAGAGAAAGAGAGATGGGGGGTCACTGTCTGATCGGGGGGGTCAGAGAGAGAGGGGGAGAGAGAGAGAGATGGGGGGGTCACTGTCTGATCCGGGGGGGGCAGAGAGAGAGGGGAGTGACAGAGAGAGAGAGAGAGAGAGAGAGAGAGAGAGAGATGGGGGGTCACCGTCTGATCCGGGGGGGGGGCAGAGAGAGAGGGGGAGTGAGAGAGAGAGATGGGGGGTCACTGTCTGATCGGTGGAGGGGTCAGAGAGAGAGGGGGAGTGAGAGAGAGAGATGGGGGGTCACTGTCTGATCGGGGGGGGTCAGAGAGAGAGTGGGGAGTGAGAGAGAGAGATGGGGGGTCACTGTCTGATCGGGGGAGGGGTCAGAGAGAGAGAGATGGGGGTCACTGTCTGATCGGGGGTCAGAGAGAGAGAGATGGGGGGTCACTGTCTGATCGGGGGAGGGGTCAGAGAGAAAGAGGGCAGTGAGAGAGAGAGATGGGGGGTCACTGTCTGATCGGGGGGTCAGAGAGAGAGTGGGGAGTGAGAGAGAGAGATGGGGGGGTCACTGTCTGATCGGGGGAGGGGTCAGAGAGAAAGGGGGTCAGAGAGAGAGAGAGATGGGGGGTCACTGTCTGATCGGGGGGGTCAGAGAGAGAGGACGGAGTGA
Source organism: Mobula birostris (assembly GCF_030028105.1). Lineage (NCBI taxonomy): Eukaryota > Metazoa > Chordata > Chondrichthyes > Myliobatiformes > Myliobatidae > Mobula > Mobula birostris. The sequence goes on from NW_027275253.1 coordinate 15,148, forward strand.
GAGAGAGAGAGATGGGGGGTCACTGTCTGATCGGGGGGGCAGAGATAGAGGAGAGTGACAGAGAGAGAGATGGGGGGTCACCGTCTGATCCGGGGGGTGGGTGGTCAGAGAGAGAGATGGGGGATCACTGTCTGATCCATTGGGGGGGTGCGGGGACAGAGAGAGAGGGGGCAGTGAGAGAGAGAGAGATGGGGGGTCACTGTCTGATCGGGGGAGGGGTCAGAGAGAGAGGGGGCAGTCAGAGAGAAAGAGAGATGGGGGGTCACTGTCTGATCGGGGGGGTCAGAGAGAGAGGGGGAGAGAGAGAGAGATGGGGGGGTCACTGTCTGATCTGGGGGGGGGTGCGGGGACAGAGAGAGAGGGGACAGTGAGAGAGAGAGAGATGGGGGGTCACTGTCTGATCGGGGGAGGGGTCAGAGAGAGAGGGGGCAGTCAGAGAGAAAGAGAGATGGGGGGTCACTGTCTGATCGGGGGGGTCAGAGAGAGAGGGGGAGAGAGAGAGAGATGGGGGGGGTCACTGTCTGATCCGGGGGGGGCAGAGAGAGAGGGGAGTGACAGAGAGAGAGAGAGAGAGAGAGAGAGAGAGATGGGGGGTCACCGTCTGATCCGGGGGATGGGGGGTCAGAGAGAGAGATGGGGGATCATTGTCTGATCTGGTGGGGGGGTGCGGGGACAGAGAGAGAGAGAGATGGGGGGTCACTGTCTGATCGGGGGAGGGGTCAGAGAGAGAGGGGGCAGTCAGAGAGAGAGAGATGGGGGGGTCACTGTCTGATCCGGGGGGGGCACAGAGAGAGGGGAGTGACAGAGAGAGAGAGAGATGGGGGTTCACTGTCTGATCGGGGGGTCAGAGAGAGAGAGAGATGGGGGGGGTCACTGTCTGATCCGGGGGGGGGGGCAGAGAGAGAGGGGAGTGACAGAGAGAGAGAGAGATGGGGGGTCACTGTCTGATCGGGGGGTCAGAGAGAGAGAGAGATGGGGGGTCACTGTCTGATTGGGGGGGTCAGAGAGAGAGGGGGCAGTGAGAGAGAGAGATGGGGGGTCACTGTCTGATCCGGGGGGGCAGAGAGAGAGGGGAGTGACAGAGAGAGAGAGAGATGGGGGGTCACTGTCTGATCCGGGGGGGCAGAGAGAGAGGGGAGTGACAGAGAGAGAGAGAGAGATGGGGGGTCACTGTCTGATCGGGGGGGTCAGAGAAGAGGGGGAGAGGGAGAGAGAGATGGGGGGGTCACTGTGTGATCCGGGGGGGTGGGGGGCAGAGAGAGAGGGGAGTGACAGAGAGAGAGAGAGAGATGGGGGGTCACCGTCTGATCCGGGGGGGGGGTGGGAGGTCAGAGAGAGAGATGGGGGGTCACTGTCTGATCGGGGGAGGGATCAGAGAGAGAGGAGAGTGACAGAGAGAGAGAGAGAGAGATGGGGGGTCACTGTCTGATCGGGGGGTCAGAGAGAGAGAGATGGGGGGTCACTGTCTGAATGGGGGGGTCAGAGAAGAGGGGGAGAGGGAGAGAGAGATGGGAGGTCACTGTGTGATCCGGGGGGGTGGGGGCAGAGAGAGAGAGGGGAGTGACAGAGAGAAAGAGAGAGATGGGGGATCACTGTCTGATCCGGGGGGGGGGTGCGGGGACAGAGAGAGAGAAAGAGATGGGGGGGTCACTGTCTGATCTGGAGGGTGGGGGGTCAGAGAGAGAGAGGGGGGAGTGAGAGAGAGAGTTGGGGGGATCACTGTCTGATCAGAGGGGGGTCAGAGAGAGAGAGTGGAGAGTGACAGAGAGAGAGATGGGGGGGTCACAGTCTGATCCGGGGGGGGGTCAGAGAGAGAGGGGGGAGTGAGAGAGAGAGATGGGGGGTCACTGTCTGATCCGGGGGGGTGCGGAGACAGAGAGAGAGAGAGAGATGGGGGGGTCACTGTCTGATCCGGAGGGTGGGGGGTCAGAGAGAGAGAGGGGAGTGAGAGAGAGAGTTGGGGGGATCACTGTCTGATCAGAGGGGGGTCAGAGAGAGAGAGGGGGGAGTGAGAGAGAGAGAGATGGGGGGGTCACTGATCCGGGGGGGGGGGACAGAGAGAGAGAGAGAGATGGGGGGGTCACTGTCTGATCCAGAGGGTGGGGGGTTAGAGAGAGAGAGAGGGGGGAGTGAGAGAGAGATGGGGGGTCACTGTCTGATCCGGGAGGTGGGTGTCAGGGAGAGAGAGCGGGGAGTGAGAGAGAGAGAGAGAGAGATGGGGGGGTCACTGTCTGATCCGGGGGGGGGCAGAGAGAGAGGGGAGTGACAGAGAGAGAGAGAGAGATGGGGGGTCACCGTCTGATCCGGGGGGTGGGGGGGTCAGAGAGAGAGATGGGGAATCACTGTCTGATCGGGGGGGGGGTGCAGGGACAGAGAGAGAGGGGGCAGTGAGAGAGAGAGATGGCGGGGTCACCGTCTGATCCAGGGGGTGGGGGTCAGAGAGAGAGATGGGGGGTCACTGTCTGATCCGGGGGGGTGCGAGGACAGAGAGAGAGGGGGCAGTGAGAGAGAGAGATGGGGGAGTCACTGTCTGATGCGGGGGGGGGTGCGGGGACAGAGAGAGAGATGGAGGGGTCACTGTCTGATCCAGGGGGTGGGGGACAGAGAGAGAGGGGGCAGTGAGAGAGAGAGAGATGGGGGGGTCACCGTCTGATCCAGGGGGTGGGGGTCAGAGAGAGAGATGGAGGGGTCACTGTCTGATCCGGGGAGGGGGTGCGGGGACAGAGAGAGAGGGGAATGACAGAGAGAGAGAGAGAGAGAGAGATGGGGGGTCACCGTCTGATCCGGGGGGTGGGGGGGTCAGAGAGAGAGATGGGGAATCACTGTCTGATCTGGGGGGGGGTGCAGGGACAGAGAGAGAGGGGGCAGTGAGAGAGAGAGATGGCGGGGTCACCGTCTGATCCAGGGGGTGGGGGTCAGAGAGAGAGATGGAGGGGTCACTGTCTGATCCGGGGAGGGGGTGCGGGGACAGAGAGAGAGGAGGCAGTGAGAGAGAGAGATGGGGGGGGGTCACTGTCTTATCCGGGGGGTGCGGGGACAAAGAAAGAGGGGGGATGAATGAGAGAGAGGAGTGAGAGCGGGACTGAGGGGGAGAGGGTGGGATGTGGGAGAAGGCAAGGGAGGGCGAGGGGGGGTTGGAGGAAGAGAGGGGAGGGTGGGAGAGCGAGGGGGAGGGACAGTGGGGGAGGTAGTGCAAGCGGGGTGACAGAAGGGAGGAAAAGAGAAACCGGGTTTCGGAGAGGGGAAAGAGGTGTTGGGGCGGGATTCAGCGGGGAGAGGGGAAAGTAGAGAGGGAGGAGGGAGGGTTGACAGAGTGGAAAGGGGGGGATGAGGAGGGGAAAGAGGAGGATGAGGAGGGAAAAGGGGGACAAGGAGGGGAAAGAGGGGGATGAGGAGGGGAAAGAGGGGGATAAGGAGGGGAAAGAGGGGGATAAGGAGGGGAAAGAGGGGGAATGAGGAGGGGAAAGAGGGGGACGAGGAGGGGAAGAGGGGGGATGAGGAGGGGAAAGAGGGGGATAAGGAGGGGAAAGAGGGGGGATGAGGAGGGGAAAGAGGGGGACGAGGAGGGGAAGAGGGGGGACGAGGAGGGGAAGAGGGGGGATGAGGAGGGGAAAGAGGGGGATAAGGAGGGGAAAGAGGGGGATAAGGAGGGGAAAGAGGGGGATGAGGAGGGGAAGGGGGGGATAAGGAGGGGAAGGTGGGGATGAGGAGGGGAAAGAGGGGGGATGAGGAGGGGAAAGAGGGGGATGAGGAGGGGAAAGGGGGGACGAGGAGAGGAAAGAGGGGGACAAGGAGGGGAAAGAGGGGGATAAGGAGAGGAAAGAGGGGGAGGATGGGAAAGGGGGATAAGGAGGGGAAAGAGGGGGACGAGGAGGGGAAAGAGGGGGACAAGGAGGGGAAAAGGGCAGAGATAGGGGTGGGGGGGACAGACTGGGTCCGGAGGTCGGCCCACACGGACCCTCACCTTGACGTAGATGGCGAAGAGGGGGTTGTCCGCCTGCGTCTGGTGGGTGTACGAGAGGCAGGAGCCCTCGGAGAGGCAGTAGGTCCAGTAACACTCAAACCGGCTGGGGAACTGAGAGAGAGAGGGCAGGACAGATCTCAGTTAAGAGACACCCCCCACCCTGAGGACAGACCCCAGTAAACAGAAATCCCATCCCCTCCGGGACAGATCCCAGCCAAAAAAAAACCCGTCCCTTCCCAGACAGATCCCAGTAAACAGAAACCTCACCCCACCCCCCCAGGACACATCCCAGTAAAGAGAAAACCCCCACACCCGAGACAGACCCCAAGTAAACAAAAACTCCCCACCCTGGGGACCCCAGCAAACAAACACTCCCCACCCTGGGGACAGACCCCAGCAAACATAAACCCCCCCACCCCCCAGGGACAGATCCCAGTAAACAGAAACCCCCCCACCCCCCTGGGACAGATCCCAGCAAACGGAAACTCCCCCCCACCCCCCCGGGACAGATCCCAGTAAACAGAAACCCCCCCACCCCCCCCGGGACAGATCCCAGCAAACATAAACCCCCCCACCCCCCAGGGACAGATCCCAGCAAACAGAAACTCCCCCCCACCCCCCCGGGACAGATCCCAGCAAACAAAAACACCCCACCCTGGGGACAGACCCCAGGAAACAGAAACCTCCCCACCCTTGTGTGAGATGGTGCCAGGATGGGGAGGGGACTTTGGGACTAGGGGTTGGGGGTGATGGGACGGGGAGGGACGTCGGGAGGATGACGGGATGGTGATGGGACCAGCAGGGACTGTGAAAGGGGACACTCAGACCGGGGGACGGAGAACAGAGACTGGGGGACGGAGAATGAGGACCGGGGGACGGAGAACAGAGACTGGGGGACGGAGAACGAGGACCGGGGGACGGAGAACAGAGACTGGGGGACGGAGAACGAGGACCGGGGGACGGAGAACGAGAACCGGGGACGGAGAACGAGAACCGGGGGACGGAGGACGGGGACGGGGGGACAGAGAACAGAGACTGGGGGATGGAGGACGGGAACCGGGGGACCGAGAATGGGAACCGGGGGGCAGAGAACGGAGACCGGGGACAGAGAACGGGGACCGGGGACCGGGGACCGGGGACCGGGGGACGGAGAACGGGAACCAGGGGGTGGAGAACGGGGACCGGGGGACGGAGAACAGAGACTGGGGGACGGAGAACGGGAACCGGGGGACAGAGAACGGAGACCGGGGACGGAGAACGGGAACCGGTGACGGAGGACCGGGGACGGAGAACGTGAATCGGGGACGGAAAATGGAGACTGGGGGATGGAGAACGGAGGCCAGGGGATGGAGAACGGAGACCGGGGGATGGAGAACGGAGACCGGGGGACGGAGAACGGGGACCGGGGGACGGAGAACGGGGGACGGAGAACGGGAACTGGGGGACGGAGAATGGGAAACTGTGGAAGGAGGACGGGGACCGGGGACGGAGAATGGAGAACGAGGACCGGAGACAAAGGACGGGGACCGGGGACAGAGGACAGGGACCGGGGATGGGAACCAGGGACCGGGGACGGAGAACGAGGACCGGGGACGGAGAACGAGGACCGGGGACGGAGAACAAGGACAGGGAACGGAGAACGGGGATCGGGGGATCGGGGGATGGAGAACGGGAACCGGGGACGGAGAAAAGAGACCGAGGACGGAGAATGGGGACCAGGAATGGAGAACGGGAACCGAGGGACAGAGAACGGGGAGCGGGGATGGAGAAAAGAGACTGAGGACGGAGAATGGGGACCAGGAATGGAGAACGGGAACCGAGGGACAGAGAACGGGGAGCGGGGATGGAGAACGGAGACCAGGGGATGGAGAACAGGGGACCATGGACGGAGGACGGGGACTGGGGGACGGAGGACGGGGACCGGGGACGGAGGATGAGGATCAGAGAACAGGGACCGGGGGACGGAGAACGGGAACCAGGGACGGAGAACGGGGGATGGAGAACGGGGACCGGGGACAGAGGACAGGGACCGGGAATGGAGAACGGGAACAGGGGATGGAGACCAGAGACCGGGGACCAGGGACGGAGAACGGAGACCAGGGGACGGAGACCGGGGGACGGAGGACAGGGACCGGGGGACGGGGACGGAGAACGAGGATCAGGGACAGAGGACAGGGACCGGGGACGGAGGACGGGAACCGTGGACGGAGAACGGGGACCGGGGACGGAGAACGAGGACCGGGGACGGAGGATAGGGATCGGGGACGGAGAACGGAGACCGGGGATGGAGAACAGGGGACGGGGGACAGAGAACAGGGGACGGGGGACAGAGAACGGGGACGGGGGACAGAGAACGGGGACCGGGGGCAGAGGACGGGGAACGGAGAACAGGAACCGGGGACGGAGAACGGAGACCGGGGACGGAGAACAGGGGACGGGGGACGGAGAACGGGGACCGGGGATGGAGAACGGGGGATGGAGAACGGGGACCGGAGGATGGAGAACGGGAACCGGGGACAGAGAATAGGGACAGGGACCAGGGACGGAGGATGGGGACCGGGGACGGAGGACGGGGACCGGGGACGGAGGACGGGGACCGGGGGACGGAGGACGGGGACCGGGGACTGGGGATGGAGAACGGAGACCAGGGACAGAGGACGGAGAACGTAGACCAGGGACAGAGGACGGAGAACGGGGACCGGGGACGGAGAACGAGGACCGGGGACGGAGAACGAGGACCGGGGACGGAGGATGGGGATCGGGGATCGGGGACGGAGAACGGAGACCGGGGATGGAGAACAGGGGACGGGGGACAGAGAACAGGGGACCGGGGGCAGAGGACGGGGACCGGGAACGGAGAACAGGAACCGGGGACGGAGAACGGAGACCGGGGACGGAGAACAGGGGACGGGGGACGGAGAACGGGGACCGGGGACGGAGAACGGGGGATGGAGAACGGGGACCGGAGGATGGAGAACGGGAACCGGGGACAGAGAATAGGGACAGGGACCAGGGACGGAGGATGGGGACCGGGGACGGAGAACGGGGACGGGGACCGGGGACGGAGGACGGGGACCGGGGGACGGAGGACGAGGACCGGGGACGGAGGATGGGGATCGGGGACGGAGAACGGAGACCAGGGACAGAGGACGGAGAACGGAGACCAGGGACAGAGGACGGAGAACGGGGACCGGGGACGGAGAACGGGGACCGGGGACGGAGAACGAGGACCGGGGACGGAGAACGAGGACCAGGGACGGAGGATGGGGATCGGGGACGGAGAACGGAGACCGGGGATGGAGAACAGGGGATGGAGAACAGGGGACAGGGGACGGGGGACAGAGAACAGGGGACGGGGGACAGAGAACGGGGACCGGGAACGGAGAACAGGAACCGGGGACGGAGAACGGAGACCGGGGACGGAGAACAGGGGATGGGGGACGGAGAACGGGGACCGGGGACGGAGAACGGGGGATGGAGAACGGGGACCGGAGGATGGAGAACGGGAACCGGGGACAGAGAATAGGGACAGGGACCAGGGATGGAGGATGGGGACCGGGGCCGGAGAACGGGGACGGGGACCGGGGACGGAGGATGGGGATTGGGGACGGAGAACGGAGACCGGGGACGGAGAACAGGGGACGGGGGACAGAGAACAGGGGACGGGGGACAGAGAACGGGGACCCGGGGCAGAGGACGGGGACCGGGAACGGAGAAGAGGAACCGGGGACGGAGAACGGAGACCGGCGACGGAGAACAGGGGACGGGGGACGGAGAACGGGGACCGGGGACGGAGAACGGGGGATGGAGAACGGGGACCGGAGGATGGAGAACGGGAACCGGGGACAGAGAATAGGGACAGGGACCAGGGACGGAGGATGGGGACCGGGGACGGAGAACGGGGACGGGGACGGAGGACGGGGACTGGGGGACGGAGGACGGGGACCGGGGACTGGGGATGGAGAACGGAGACCAGGGACAGAGGATGGAGAACGGAGACCAGGGACAGAGGACGGAGAACGGGGACCGGGGACGGAGAACGAGGACCGGGGACGGAGAACGGGGGATGGAGAACGGGGACCGGAGGATGGAGAACGGGAACCGGGGACAGAGAATAGGGACAGGGACCAGGGATGGAGGATGGGGACCGGGGACGGAGAACGGGGACGGGGACGGAGGACGGGGACTGGGGGACGGAGGACGGGGACCGGGGACTGGGGATGGAGAACGGAGACCAGGGACAGAGGACGGAGAACGGAGACCAGGGACAGAGGACGGAGAACGGGGACCGGGGACGGAGAACGAGGACCGGGGACGGAGAACGGGGGATGGAGAACGGGGACTGGAGGATGGAGAACGGGAACCGGGGACAGAGAATAGGGACAGGGACCAGGGACGGAGGACGGAAACTGGGGACGGAGAACGGAAACCGGGTACGGAGGACGGGGACCGGGGACGGAGAACGGAGACCAGGGACAGAGAACGGGGACGGGGACCAGGGACGGAGGACGGAAACCGGGGACGGAGAACGGAAACCGAGGACGGGGACCGGGGACGGAGGACGGAGAACGGAGACCAGGGACAGAGGACGGAAACCGGGGACGGAGAACGGGAACCGGGGACGGAGAACGGAAACCGGGTACGGGGACCGGGGACTGGGGATGGAGAACGGAGACCAGGGACAGAGGACGGAAACCGGGGACGGAGAACGGAAACCGGGTACGGAGGACGGGGACCGGGGACGGAGAACGGAAACCGGGTACGGAGGACGGGGACCGGGGACGGAGAACGGAAACCGGGTACGGAGGACGGGGACCGGGGACCGGGAACCGGGAAACGTTTCTCACCGTGCTGAAGGCCTGGTTGAGCTGGACAGGGTCCAGCTGCCCGCTCTGCCGCGACTGGGCCAGGAACGGGGACAGGGCCTCTCTCCAGAAGGCGTGGTGGGCCCGCACGATGTCCGGCAGGTTGCTGAACATGCAGCCGGGACTCACCTGCCGGGGAGAGACGGGGGTGAGGCGTCTTGCCCCCTTCTGTGCAAATTGCCAGCGGTCCCCTTCCCTCCCTCCCTCCCTCCCTCCCTCTCCCTCTCCCGACTCCCATATGCCTGCCGTCTCGCCGTACCCTTTGAAGCCCTGAGCGATCAGGAAACGATCGACTTGCACCCACGAACATAACCCCCACCGCAGCCTGTGGCAGAGCGTCCCACAGATCCACCACTCTCCGGCTTAAAAATAAAAATTCCTCCTTACCTCTGTTCTCAGTTTTGATCTGTGCTCTCTCGTGGTGAATATCCCCACCAATAGACAACAGACAATAGGGGCAGGAGTAGGCCATTCAGCCCCTCGAGTCAGCACCGCCATTCACCGTGATCATGGCTGATCATCCACAATCAGTATCCAGTTCCTGCCTTCTCCCCGTTTATCCACATTAAACTGCATCTGCCACGCATCTGCCCACTCACCCAGCCTGTCCAAGTCACCCTGCATTATCATGACATCCTCCACAGCCTTCTGGGGCAGAGCATTCCATCTATCCACCACTCTCTGGGTGAAAAAGTTTTTCCTCAACTCCGTTCTAAATGACCTACCCCTTATTCTCAAACTGTGGCCTCTGGTTCTGGACTCACCCATCAGCGGGAACATGCTTCCTGCCTGCAGCATGTCCAATCCCTCAATAATCTTATATGTTTCAATCAGATCCCCTCTCAGCCTTCTAAATTCCAGAGTATACAAGCCCAGTCGCTCCAATCTTTCGACATATGACAGTCCCGCCATCCTGGGAATTAATCTCGTGAACCTACGCTGCACTCCCTCAATAGCAAGAATGTCCTTCCTCAAATTTGGAGACCAAAACTGCACACAGTACTCCAGGTGTGGTCTCACCAGGGCCCTGTACAGCTGCAGAAGGACCTCTTTGCTCTTATACTCAATTCCCCTTGTTATGAAGGCCAGCATGCCATTAGCTTTCTTCAGTGCCTGCTGTACTTGCATGCTTGCTTTCAGTGACTGATGTACAAGAACACCTAGATCTCGTTGTGCTTCCCCTTTTCCTAACTTGACTCCATTTAGATAATAATCTGCTTTCCCGTTCTTACCACCAAAGTGGATAACCTCACATTTATCCACATTAAACTGCATCTGCCACGCATCTGCCCACTCACCCAGCCTGTCCAAGTCACCCTGCATTCTCATAACATCCTCCTCACATTTCACACTGCCACCCAGCTTTGTGTCATTTGCAAATTTGCTAATGTTACTTTTAATTCCCTCATCTAAATCATTAATATATATTGTAAACAGCTGCGGCCCCAGCACTGAACCCTGCAGTACCCCACTGGTCACCGCCTGCCATTCCGAAAGGGACCCGTTAATCCCTTCTCTTTGTTTCCCGTCTGCCAACCAATTTACGATCCATGTCAGTACTCTGCCCCCAATACCATGTGCCCTAATTTTGCCCACTAATGTCCTATGTGGGACTATATCAAAGGCTTTCTGAAAGTCCAGGTACACTACGGCGAAGACGGCGACGCGACGCAGCTCGCAGAGGCCACTCCGGTGAACGATATCTGTTATCTGTCAAGTAGGATGCCGTGCACAATCCTGATTTGATGGAGACGGACGTGAGAACACGGAGGAACATCTGGTGAAACTTCTGAAATGCCCGCTTCGCTGCCGCTGCTACTGTGCGATCGAGAATCTCCGGAGGGGAGGGCCCCGAGTCCTCGGCTTTGCTCGTTGCTCGGCAGCCGGGGCGGGGGTCGAAGCGCTCGGCGGAGGATGGCGCTCGGAGAGGCTGGTCGGAGGCTCGGAGTTTTCGGACGGACGGACTCAGTGTCGGCTGCGGTCGGCTGCTTCCAAGGCATCGGCAAGTCGACAGTGCCTGGAGGTTTATGGCAGGGAGTTTCTCCCTTTTGCCGCCTGCTATCGGGGACTCGGGAGTCGGTCGGGACCTTGAGACTTTTTGTTTTACCGTGCCCATGGTCTGCTCTTCATCAAATTACGGTATTGCTTTGCACTGTTGTAACTATATGTTATAATTACATAGTTCTGTCAGTGTTAGTCTTTGGTCTGTCCTGTTTTTCTGCAATATCATTCTGGAGGAAAGCTGTATCGTTTCTTAATGCATGTATGCATTTCTAAATGACAATAAACGAGGACTGAGTGTCCTTGTAATCTAACCTAACAACGTGAAAAACAGCGGTCCCAAAACTGACCCCCGAGGAACACCAACGGGTCACCGGCGGCTAATCAGAGAAGGCCCCCTTTTTATTCCCACCCACTGCCTCCTGCCTCTCAGCCATTCCTCCACCCAAGCCAGTACCCTATCCCTCCCTCCCTTCCTGCCCCATCACTCACGTCCAACAGGAGTCCCGAGGCCTGAAGGTTCAGTAACCCGGCGAGGAAGAGCTGAGGCGAAAGCAGAAGGGGATACAGAGAGGGGAGGGGGGGGTATGTAGGAGGGAGGAGGGAGGAGGGATGGCGAGGAAGAGGGGTGGGAGGGGAGGGAGAACATCAGTCAGGAAAGAGGAGGAAGGGTCCCACGTTCTCCCCTCTCTCCCCCCCCCCGCCTTCTTCCCCCAACTTCTGACATCAGCACCTGATTATTTCCTGCATTGCGATTGGCTGCCCGGCCGGGTTCGGGGCCTACGATTGGCTGCTCGGCTGGGTTCGTGGCCTGCGATTGGCTCCCTGGCCAGATTTGGGGCCTGTGATTGGCTGCCCGGCTGGGTTCGGGGCCTACGATTGGCTGCTCGGCTGGGTTCGTGGCCTGCGATTGGCTCCCTGGCCGGATTTGGAGCCTGTGATTGGCTGCCCGGCTGGGTTCAGGGCCTGTGATTGGCTGCCCGGCCGGGTTCGGGGCCTACGATTGGCTGCTCGGCTGGGTTCGGGGCCTGCGATTGGCTGCCTGGCCGAGTTTGGGGCCTACGATTGGCTGCTCAGCTGGGTTCGTGGCCTGCTATTGGCTCCCTGGCCGGATTTGGGGCCTGTGATTGGCTGCCTGGCTGGGTTCGGGGCCTGCGATTGGCTGCCCGGCTGGGTTCGTGGCCTGCGATTGGCTCCCTGGCCAGATTTGGGGCCTGTGATTGGCTGCCTGGCTGGGTTCGGGGCCTGTGATTGGCTGCCCGGCCGGGTTCGGGGCCTACGATTGGCTGCTCGGCTGGGTTCGGGGCCTGCGATTGGCTGCCTGGCCGAGTTTGGGGCCTACGATTGGCTGCTCAGCTGGGTTCGTGGCCTGCTATTGGCTCCCTGGCCGGATTTGGGGCCTGTGATTGGCTGCCTGGCTGGGTTCGGGGCCTGCGATTGGCTGCCTGGCTGGGTTCGGGGCCTGCGATTGGCTGCCTGGCTGGGTTCGGGGCCTGCGATTGGCTGCCTGGCTGGGCTTGGGG
>NW_027275253.1:31893-36893 GCF_030028105.1 Mobula birostris
AGTTAACCCTCTCCGTCCCATGACCAACCCGTTCCCCTCTGCTCTGCTCCCCCCACCGCCCCCAGGGCAGGACGACCCCGGGGAGCGGGGGGGGGCGAGGGAATGCTCGGAGAGAGGGGAACGGGTGCAGGATCGGTCGGAAAGAGAGAGAGAGAGTGTGTGTGTAAAGGAGGAGGCAGGGATAGACAGGGCAGGAGGGAGAAGGGAGGGATAGATTTAGAGAGAGAAGAGAGGGAGGGAGGGAGAGGGGAGAGAAAGGGGGAGGAGGGTGGGAGAGAGAGAGGGGGAAAACGGAGAGATGGGAGAATGGACAGAGAGAGAGAGAGATGATTAGTCAGAGCAGGAGAGGGTGAAGTACTGATGATTAAAACCCTGCGAGGGCAGCTTGCGTCCCTGTGGCCGTCACCAGAGGGGAGAGGGTTAATTCTGCCGCACTGTTATCTTTTTAACCCTCGCGGTACCCGAACTGCACCTTGAACCGAGAGCCAAACAGCTCAACAGTACGGAATGACTCACCGGTCTTCAAACAGGTTCTGGTTAATCTTTGAAAAGCAGTTGGGAATGTAACAACCAAACAGGTCGAACGACTCTGTGTCTGACCCCGGGAGTGTGTGATGGGACGGTGCGGAGGGAGATTCACTCTGTGTCTGACCCCGGGAGTGTGTGGTGGGACGGTGCGGAGGGAGATTCACTCTGTGTCTGACCCCGGGAGTGTGTGGTGGGACGGTGGGGAGGGAGATTCACTCTGTGTCTGACCCCGGGAGTATGTGATGGGACGGTGTGGAGGGAGATTCACTCTGTGTCTGACCCCGGGAGTGTGTGATGGGACGGTGTGGAGGGAGATTCACTCTGTGTCTGACCCCGGGAGTGTGTGATGGGACGGTGCGGAGGGAGATTCAGGGGTTGGGGAAGAGGGTGGAGAGTGGGAAAGAGAGATGAGGAGAGTGGAGAGAAAGAGAGAGAGAGAGATAGGGAGAGGGGGCCTCGATGGAAGAGGGATACAGGTGGATAGTGTTGGAGGGGGGAGAGAGAGTTAGAGGGAACAGAAGCACGTGAAAGCTATGAGTGGGGCGCTGGGACAGCAGCGGAGGAGAGGGGCCGAGTGGCAGAGAGCGAGAGGGGTCTGAGCGGGGGATAGATGGAAAGAGGGTGAGTATGAATGAACAGAGAGGGAGAGAGGTACAGACGGGGTGGAGGGAGGACGATGAGGGTGAGGTGAGGGAGAGGACTCTTCCCCTCGCCTTCCTCTCCCTCTCTGTCCATTCTTTCCGTCTCATTCTTTGCCTGCTATCCCACAGATCCCGCCCCTCTTTCTTCCCGTCCTCTGCCTCCCCTTTCCCTTCCCTCCACTCCCCTGCCGCCCCCACCCTTACCTGGTGCCCCAGGGTCCTCGACCTCCGCTCCTTCGTCCCCTGTCCCCGGGGGTAGGCCGACCGGCCTGGCCCCTCCCAGGCGTGCAGCCTGCTGTTGTCGAACAGCCGGATCCTCGCAGCCACCAGCCCCAGGGGCCCTGGGTCGACCGCCTCTTCCTCTGGGGGTCCCTCCGCCTCCCGGCTCTTTCCCTCCATCACCACCGGCACATCCCAGGACCGGGCACTGGAGGGCAACATCTCGGCGGGTTGGTGGTGGGCGGGGAGACGATTTCTCTCAGGTGGGTGTGGGTGAACCCGTGGGGGGGGGGGGTGGGGGGAAGGGATCAGTTGGCGTAGCAGGCTCCTCCCCGAACCCCAATCCTTATTCCCAACGCCCCACGGCTCCCCAGTTGGGTCCAAACCCAAATGACCAATCAGGGAAGAGCATTGGCCCCCAGCCCAAACCAACCGACCAATCCCAAGACAGCTACCTCAACCCAACTGGCCAATCAGGGCAGAACGCTGACCAACCTTAACCCAACTGACCTATCAGGGGAGAGCGTTGACCAACCCTAACCCAACTGACCAATTAGGGGAGAGCGCTGACCAACCCTAACCCAACTGACCAATCAGCGCTGACCAACCCTAACCCAACTGACCAATCAGGGGAGAGCGTTGACCAACCCTAACCCAACTGACCAATCAGGGGAGAGCGCTGACCAACCCTAACCCAACTGACCAATCAGCGCTGACCAACCCTAACCCAACTGACCAGTCAGGGGAGAGTGTTGACCAACCCTAACCCAACTGACCAATAAGGGCAGAGCTTGACCAACCCTAACCCAACTGACCAATCAGGGGAGAGCGTTGACCAACCCTAACCCAACTGACCAATCAGGGGAGAGCGCTGACCAACCCTAACCCAACTGACCAATCAGCGCTGACCAACCCTAACCCAACTGACCAGTCAGGGGAGAGTGTTGACCAACCCTAACCCAACTGACCAATAAGGGCAGAGCTTGACCAACCCTAACCCAACTGACCAATCAGGGGAGAGCGTTGACCAACCTTAACCCAACTGACCAATCAGGGGAGAGCGTTGACCAACCTTAACCCAACTGACCAATCGGGGGAGAGCATTGACAAACCCTAACCCAACTGACCAATCCAGGAAGGCTGTTGACAGCAACCCCCAACCCCTCTGGCCAATCAGGGGAGAGCGTTGACTCAAACCCTAACCCAACTGACCAATCAGGGGAGAGTGTTGACAAACCCCCAACCCAACTGACCAATCAGAGGAGAGTGTTGACAAACCCTAACCCAACTGACCAATCCAGGAAGGGCTGTTGACCCCGGCCCAAAGGTGTTGGAAGAGGTATGGGGGCTCAACTGGCCAATGAAGATTCAGACGCAATGAGGTGTGAGAATTAGAGGGGACAGCACCCTCCCCCCAATGGATGGTTGGTTATAGGGTGAACCGGTTGACCAGCTGGTTAACCCGGCCGGTTGCTGATCCACCTGGGTGAACGAGGGGCGGTCGCTGGAATTGAGAGGTAGGAGAGGCAGTTAGGGAGCACTGTCACCCAGAAACCAGCCCTTCAACCCTTCCGGTCTGTGCCGGCCCGATCTTCTGCCCTGTCCCATCCAGCATAGCCCTGCACGCCCCTCCTGTCCGACTGCCTATCCAAACTTCCCTTACGCTTTGAAATCAAATCAGCATCCACCGCTCCCGCTGGCCGTCCGATCCATACCCTCACCACCCTCTGAGCGAAGACGTTCCTCACCAGTCACTGAAAGTAAGCAGGCAGTGAAGAAAGCTAATGGCGTGCTGGCCTTCATAACAAGGGGAGTTGAATCTAGGAGCAAAGAGGTCCTTCTGCAGCTGTACAGGGCCCTGGTGAGACCACACCCGGAGTACTGTGTGCAGTTTTGGTCTCCAAATTTGAGGAAGGACATTCTTGCTATTGAGGGAGTGCAGCGTAGGTTCACAAGGTTAATTCCCGGGATGACGGGACTGTCATATCTCGAAAGATTGGAGCGACTGGGCTTGTATACTCTGGAATTTAGAAGGATGAGAGGGGATCTTATTGAAACATATAAGATTATTAAGGGATTGGACATGCTGGAGGCAGGAAGCATGTTCCCGCTGATGGGTGAGTCCAGAACCAGAGGCCACAGTTTGAGAATAAGGGGTAGGCCATTTAGAACGGAGTTGAGGAAAAACTTTTTCACCCAGAGAGTGGTGGATAGATGGAATGCTCTGCCCCAGAAGGCTGTGGAGGCCAAGTCTACGGATGCTTTCAAGACAGAGTTAGATAGAGCTCTTAAAGATAGCGGAGTGAAGGGATATGGGGAGCAGGCGGGAACAAGGTACTGATTGTGGGTGATCAGCCATGATCACAGTGAATGGCGGTGCTGGCTCGAAGGGCCGAATGGCCTACTCCTGCGCCTGTTGTCTATTGACAGTTCACCTTTCACCCTCAACCGATGGCCTCTTGCCATAGTCCCACACAGCCTCGGTGGGAAAAAGCCAGCTTGCATTGACCCCTATCTGTACCCCTCCATCAAATCTCCCCTCGATCTTCTACATCCCACGGGATAAAGTCCTTGCCTCTTCGACCTTCCCCTCTAACTCAAGTCCTGGCACTCTTGCAAATTCACTCTGCACTCTTGTAGGTAGGCGACGGGAACTGCACACAGTACTCCAGATTAGAGCTCACCGTTGTCTTACACGACTCTTGCCCTCGATACTCTGAATCACGGAAGCCGACGTGCCAAGAGCTCATTTTACGACCCTATCTCCCTGTGACATCACTTTCGATGATTATGGGCCTGCATTCCCAGATCCCTTTGATCCTCGGCGCCCGGCCGTTCATTGTGTAAGACCTACCCCGGTTGGTTCCTACCAAAGTTCAACTCATCGCTCTTGTCTGCCGTTCTTCAGCCCATTTTTTTCCCAGCTGATCCAGGTCCCACTGCAAGCTAAAGTAGTCTTCCTCGCCGACCACTGCACCACCACCCCCCCCCCCCGATCTTGGTGTCACCCGCAAACTTGCTGATCCAGTTAGCCGCACTATCACCCAGGTCGTTGATACGGACGGCAAACGACGACGGACCCAGCACCGGTCCCTGGGGCACACCACCAGTCACAGGCCTCCCGTCAGAGAGACGATCGTCTACTACCACTGGCTGGCTTCTCCCACAAAGCCAATGTCTCATCCAGTTTACCACCTCATCTTGCATGCCGGGCGACTGGACGTTCCCGACCAGCCTCCCGTGCGGGACCTTGTCAAATCCCTTGCTAAAGTCCATGTGGACAACATCCACTCCCCTTTCCTCACCAACTTTCCAGGTAACTTCCTCAAAAACTCTCTACCATCCCAAAACCAAGTTGACTATCCCTAGTCAGACCCTGTCTATCCAAATACTTATATACCATCTCACAGAATACTTTCCAAGAGCAAATAAACTTTTCTCAGGCTTCCAGCCGGGTATAACCCACGTTTCAATGACAAACTCTGCCATCTTCATCAGGGACAATGCCTGGAGCACGTCTAGTGCGGTGGTATTGATACCCCCATCGTCCCATCCCGCCTGATTGGTTAAACCTCATCCAATCAGGTTTCCGCTCTCCCACCTTGCCTGCCA
>NW_027275253.1:41893-64315 GCF_030028105.1 Mobula birostris
CCAGATGTTATCACTCTGGAGGGCCAGGAATGGTCCAGACATTCCCATCCGAAGTGGCAGATGTGGGTCAAGTATTCACCACCCAGGACTCTCAGATGCAGGTCAGGATCTGTACACTGACCGGTGTCTCTCGGTCCTCTCTCTCAGGGGGAGATCTGTACACTGGCTGGTGTCTCTCGGTCCTCTCTCTCAGGGGGAGATCTGTACACTGACCGGTGTCTCTCGGTCCTCTCTCTCAGGGGGAGATCTGTACACTGGCTGGTGTCTCTCGGTCCTCTCTCTCAGGGGGAGATCTGTACACTGACCGGTGTCTCTCGGTCCTCTCTCTCAGGGGGAGATCTGTACACTGACCGGTGTCTCTCGGTCCTCTCTCTCAGGGGGAGATCTGTACACTGACCGGTGTCTCTCAGTCCCTCTCTCTCAGGGGGAGATCTGTACACTGACCGGTGTCTCTCAGTCCCTCTCTCTCAGGGGGAGATCTGTACACTGGCTGGTGTCTCTCGGTCCTCTCTCTCAGGGGGAGATCTGTACACTGACCGGTGTCTCTCAGTCCCTCTCTCAGGGGGAGATCTGTACACTGACCGGTGTCTCTCAGTCCCTCTCTCTCAGGGGGAGATCTGTACACTGACCGGTGTCTCTCAGTCCCTCTCTCTCAGGGGGAGATCAGTACACTGACCGGTGTCTCTCAGTCCCTCTCTCTCAGGGGGAGATCTGTATACTGACCAGTGTCTCTCAGTCCCTCTCTCTCAGGGGGAGATCTGTACACTGACCGGTGTCTCTCGGTCCTCTCTCTCAGGGGGAGATCTGTACACTGACCGGTGTCTCTCAGTCCCTCTCTCTGAGGGGGAGATCTGTACACTGACCGGTGTCTCTCAGTCCCTCTCTCTGAGGGGGAGATCTGTACACTGACCGCTGTCTCTCAGTCCCTCTCTCTCAGGGGGAGATCAGTACACTGACCGGTGTCTCTCAGTCCCTCTCTCTCAGGGGGAGATCTGTACACTGACCGGTGTCTCTCAGTCCCTCTCTCTGAGGGGGAGATCTGTACACTGACCGGTGTCTCTCGGTCCTCTCTCTCAGGGGGAGATCTGTACACTGACCGGTGTCTCTCAGTCCCTCTCTCTGAGGGGGAGATCTGTACACTGACCGCTGTCTCTCAGTCCCTCTCTCTCAGGGGGAGATCTGTACACTGACCGGTGTCTCTCCGTCCCTCTCTCTCAGGGGGAGATCTGTACACTGACCGGTGTCTCTCGGTCCCTCTCTCTCAGGGGGAGATCTGTACACTGACCGGTGTCTCTCAGTCCCTCTCTCTGAGGGGGAGATCTGTACACTGACCGGTGTCTCTCAATCCCTCTCTCTCAGGGGGAGATCTGTACACTGACCGGTGTCTCTCTGTCCCTCTCTCTCAGGGGGAGATCTGTACACTGACCGGTGTCTCTCAGTCCCTCTCTCTCAGGGGAGATCTGTACATTGACCGGTGTCTCTCAGTCCCTCTCTCTCGGGGGGAGATCTGTACACTGACCGGTGTCTCTCAGTCCCTCTCTCTCAGGGGAGATCTGTACACTGACCGATGTCTCTCAGCCATTCTCTCTCAGGGGGAGATCTGTACACTGACCGGTGTCTCTCAGTCCCTCTCTCTCAGGGGGAGATCTGTACACTGACCGGTGTCTCTCAGTCCCTCTCTCTCAGGGGGAGATCTGTTCACTGACCGGTGTCTCTCAGTCCCTCTCTCTCAGGGGAGATCTGTACACTGACCGGTGTCTCTCAGTTCCTCTCTCTCAGGGGGAGATCTGTACACTGACCGGTGTCTCTCAGTCCCTCTCTCTCAGGGGAGATCTGTACACTGACCGATGTCTCTCAGCCATTCTCTCTCAGGGGGAGATCTGTACACTGACCGGTGTCTCTCGGTCCCTCTCTCTCAGGGGGAGATCTGTACACTGACCGGTGTCTCTCAGTCCCTCTCTCTCAGGGGGAGATCTGTACACTGACCGGTGTCTCTCAGTCCCTCTCTCTCAGGGGAAGATCTGTACACTGACCGGTGTCTCTCAGTCCCTCTCTCTCAGGGGGAGATCTGTACACTGACCGGTGTCTCTCAGTCCCTCTCTCTCAGGGGAGATCTGTACACTGACCGATGTCTCTCAGCCATTCTCTCTCAGGGGGAGATCTGTACACTGACCGGTGTCTCTCAGTCCCTCTCTCTCAGGGGGAGATCTGTACACTGACCGGTGTCTCTCAGTCCCTCTCTCTCAGGGGGAGATCTGTACACTGACCGGTGTCTCTCGGTCCCTCTCTCTCAGGGGGAGATCTGTACACTGGCCGGTGTCTCTCAGTCCCTCTCTCTCAGGGGAGATCTGTACACTGACCGGTGTCTCTCAGTTCCTCTCTCTCAGGGGGAGATCTGTACACTGACCGGTGTCTCTCAGTCCCTCTCTCTCAGGGGAGATCTGTACACTGACCGATGTCTCTCAGCCATTCTCTCTCAGGGGGAGATCGGTACACTGACCGGTGTCTCTCGGTCCCTCTCTCTCAGGGGGAGATCTGTACACTGACCGGTGTCTCTCAGTCCCTCTCTCTCAGGGGGAGATCTGTACACTGACCGGTGTCTCTCAGTCCCTCTCTCTCAGGGGAAGATCTGTACACTGACCGGTGTCTCTCAGTCCCTCTCTCTCAGGGGGAGATCTGTACACTGACCGGTGTCTCTCAGTCCCTCTCTCTCAGGGGGAGATCTGTACACTGACCGGTGTCTCTCAGCCCCTCTCTCTCAGGGGGAGATCTGTACACCGACCAGTGTCTGTCTGTCCCTCTCTCTCAGGGGGAGATCTGTACACTGACCGGTGTCTCAGCCCCTCTCTCTCAGGGGGAGATCTGTACACTGACCGGTGTCTCTCAGTCCCTCTCTCTCAGGGGGAGATCTGTACAGTGACCGGTGTCTCTCAGGAGGAGATCTGTACACTGACCGATGTCTCTCAGCCATTCTCTCTCAGGGGGAGATCTGTACACTGACCGGTGTCTCTCGGTCCCTCTCTCTCAGGGGGAGATCTGTACACTGACCGGTGTCTCTCAGTCCCTCTCTCTCAGGGGGAGATCTGTACACTGACCGGTGTCTCTCAGTCCCTCTCTCTCAGGGGAAGATCTGTACACTGACCGGTGTCTCTCAGTCCCTCTCTCTCAGGGGGAGATCTGTACACTGACCGGTGTCTCTCAGTCCCTCTCTCTCAGGGGGAGATCTGTACACTGACCGGTGTCTCTCAGTCCCTCTCTCTCAGGGGGAGATCTGTACACTGACCGGTGTCTCTCAGCCCCTCTCTCTCAGGGGGAGATCTGTACACCGACCAGTGTCTGTCTGTCCCTCTCTCTCAGGGGGAGATCTGTACACTGACCGGTGTCTCAGCCCCTCTCTCTCAGGGGGAGATCTGTACACTGACCGGTGTCTCTCAGTCCCTCTCTCTCAGGGGGAGATCTGTACACTGACCGGTGTCTCTCGGTCCCTCTCTCTCAGGGGGATCTGCACACTGACCGGTGTCTCTCAGTCCCTCTCTCTCAGGGGTAGATCTGTACACTGACCAGTGTCTCTCTCTCTCTCTCTCTCAGAGAATAACTCATACACTCTCTCTTTCTATCTGTTTATAATAGATTTACAAAACTTCGCGCGGTCCATCTCCTCAGGCCCCCTCCCTCCCCCAACCCCACCCACCCGCCCCCTCCCTGCATCTCAGACAGCCGTCTGCGTGGCGCCGTCTGGGAGCGCCGTGCTCCGGGACAGCGGGGAGCCAGTGCGGGACCCGGGAGACGCCCGCTGAGCGGTCTGCAGGCGGCCGGACGTGCGAGTCTCCTGGGTGTCACGGAAACTGGCCAGTGGGGGTCGGAATCGCAGCCCCTTCTGGGACGTGCCCTCCACCGCAGACTGGATCTGTGAGAACAGAGGGTGGTTAGAGAGGGAGGGGGGAGAGACAGGGGTTGAGAGAGAGAGAGTGGGGGGAGAGAGATGGAGGGAGGGAAGGAGAGAGAGTGGGGTGAGGTAGCATAGGGGGACAGAGGGGTAGTGGAGACATACAGGGAGCGGGAGAGACAGCGAGAGGGGGCAGAGGGTGGGAGGAGGGGAGTGAGAGGGGTTGGGCAGTGAGGAGGAGGGGAAGAGAGAGGGGAGAGAGAGGGCGCAGGGGAAGAGAGTGGGAGGTGGGAGAGAGAGGGTGGATTGAAAGGGAGGGGGTGATGGAGGGGGTGGGCAGAGGGAGGGGGCAGGGGAGATGGAGGGGGTGAAGGAGCGGCCAGGTAAAGTGGGAGGCAGAGGGGGCGGTGGAGAGAGAGGGGGAGGGAGAGAGAGGGGAGATGGAGGGAGGGTGAGAGAGGGGCAGGGGAGGGAGGGAGAGGTGGGGAGAGCGACGGCGGAGAGATGCGAGGAAGCTGGGGAAAGAGCGGGGGAGCGGGTGAGAGAGTGGAGACGGGGCAGAGGAGGGGCGAGATCGGATGAGAAAGGAGGGGTGAGAGTGGGGAGCCAGCAGGCAAACAAAGTGTGTGGGGAGAGAGGGGGGCCGGGCAGGGAAACGGATGCGGAAATCGCGCGTCGGGGGACGGATTTGCGGAGTGAGATCCCGGGGACGCGTTCCGAACGGTGGTGGGGGGGGGGGGGGAGAGCGCGTCGAGGGGCGGACAGGGAGCTCCCCGACCGGGCAGGGCTGCACTCACCTCGCGCAGAGCCACCACCCCAACCAGCTTCCCCAGACTGGTGACGTAGGCACGGTCCAGTCCCAAGAGGCTGAAGAGGGTGTGCGTCTGTGGGGGGGGGGGGGGGAGAGGAGGGAGATTGAGAAGCATTCGGGCTCTGACGACCAGACCATGTAACAGTTTCTTCCCCCAAGCCACCAGACTCCTCGATACCAGAGACCGGTCTGACACCAACCTGCTATACCGTCTACTGTGCCTATTGTCTTGTTTATTATTCCTGCACTGTTTTGTGCACTTTATGCAAGCCCTGGTAGGTCTGTAGTCTAGCGTAGTTTTTTCTGTTTTTTTTCCTTTTGCCGTTCAGTGTAGTTTTTGTATCATTTCGCATAGCACCATGGTCCTGGAAAACGTCGCGTACAGGGTCTTTTTTCTTGTATGTTAATTTAAAATGGCTTCTTTGTTATGTTAAATCGCTGAGGAAGTCTCCAGCTAGACATTTGCTTGGCTTAATACAGAAAGCAGGGCGCTATTAACCAATGCGGATTCACGTTATAGTTTTTATCGAGCGATAATCCTGTCTCATAGGACTGGGAACGGGGGTTTTTTGGCGGGGAGTCGGAGGAGAGACGGGGAGGACGGCGGACGTGCGAAAGTCCCCCGTCGATCACTCCGGGTGGTCCGAGCCGTGATTCGACAGGATCCGGGTGGTCGCCAGGAATTCATTGAGCTCCAACGGTTGTGCACGAAGAACTTGGACTTTCATAAGCCTGGCACCTTTTTATCCCCCCCATTACTTCCTTTTCCGTATTGAATTTATATTAATTTCATACACTTAGTAATATCTACAAAGTGTGTTTGGTAAAACGTATTGGGTGCGCTGGCTGATGATCGATGTTTGGGATTAATTCGGGCGGCAACCGACTCCGTGGGAAGTGTTCAGGCCGGTGCTGGGCGGGATTTCCCCTCGACATATACGAGCCAATATAACTCAGCGTTACAGTTGTTTCGTTTTACTGTGTTCTGTACCAACAGTTATGGTTGAAATGACAATAAGTATCGCTGTGATGATTGTACGTTCTAGTATCAATTGTTTGGCGACAATAAAGTATAAAAAAGTATTTCAAACTACGCTAAGTTGCACATTGAGACGGAGGTGCGACAGAAAGATTACTCCTCACGCCTGCGAGGGATGTAAGAAATGAAGACAATTCAATTGGCCGACACAGTACTCACCTTCTGAAGAGACGTCTTTTCGACCAGTTGGTAGGGCGAGGGGTCGATTCGACAGGTTTCAAAGCTGACGGTGACATCTCTCCTCTCCCACCCGATCACCTGGGAAAGTGCGAGTTATGTCCGAAACTGTCATAAGACCGGAAGATATGCGGGGGGCAGAAGTAGGCCACCCAGTCCATCGAGTCTGCCTCCGCCATTCAATCATGGCTGATCCAATTCTTCCAGTCATCCCCACTCCCCTGCCTTCACCCCAATACCCTCTGATGCCCTGGCTAATTAAGAACCCGTCTATCTCTGCCTTAAATACACCCAATGACTTGGCCTCCACTGCCACTCTTAGCAACAAATTCCACAGATTTACCACCCTCTGACTAAGTAATTTCTCCCATCTCAGTTCTAAAAGGATGCCCTTCTATCCTGAAGTCATGCCCTCTTGTCCTAGACTCCCCCACCATGGGAAATAACTGTGCCATATCTCATCTAATTATAATTGTTGAAGAAAGTGCAAAAATGGGTCTATCTATCAATTGCAAAAAAGGCAATGTATGGTGATATCTGTAATCTGTCAAGTAGGGGACCGTGCACAATTCTGATTTGATGGAGAGGGATGTGAGAGTTCGGAGGAACATCTGGAGAAACTTCTGAAATGCCCGCTTCGCTGCCTCTGCTACTGTGTGGTAACCGGAATCTCCGGAGCTGAAGGCCCCGAATCCTCGGCTTTGCTTGTTTCAGCGGCCGGGGCGAGGTCGAAGGCACTCGGCAGAGGATGGGGCTCGGGAGGCTATATCGGAGAGGCTGGTCGGAGGCTCGGAGTTTTCGGATGGACGGACTCAGTGTCAGCTGTGGTCGGCTGCTTCCAAGGCATCGGCAAGTTGACGGTGTCTGGAGGTTTATGGCAGGGAGTTTCTCCCTTTTGCCACCTGCTATCGGGGACTCGGAAGTCAATCGGGACTTTGAGACTTTTTTTTTTACCGTGCCCATGGTCTGCTCTTCATCAAATTATGGTATTGTTTTCCACTGCTGTAGCTATATGTTATAATTATGTGGTTCTGTCAGTGTTAGTCTTTGGTCTGTCCTGTTTTCTGTGATATCACTCCGGAGGAACATTGTATCATTTCTTAATGCACGTATGCATTTCTAAATGACAATAAAAGAGGACTGAGTGTTCTCATAATCTAATCTAATCTAAAAGAAGGAGAATCCTATCTGCAGGCTGAAAATAAACGGGGAAGACATAAAACAAATACAGAACTTTTGCTACTTAGGAAGCAGATGGCAGGTGCGACTTGGACATCAAAAGAAGAACAGGGATGGCAAAGACACCTTTACGAGAATGAAGAGGATACTGACCAACACTAAACTAGGCATGACAACCCGCCTCAGAGTACTGAAATGCTACGTTTATCCAGTTACGTTCTATGGCTCAGAATGTTGGACGATAGTAACATGAGGAAACGAATTGAAGCAGCAGAGATGTGGTTTTTTAAGGAGGATGCAAAGAATGTCATGGACAAAATGAATATCTAATGAGGATGTCATGAACAGAGCAAGCACAAAAAGAGAAATAATGTATGAGATCGTGAAAAGGCAGCGTGACTTCATTGGACATGTGATTAGGAAAGAGGAGTTAGAATGCACGGTGATTATGGGAAAGATTGAAGGGAAGAAAGCAGCCAGAGAACTGGAAATGAATACCAATGAATTGATCCACTTGACCCAAAACAGGAGTGCGTGGGCCATGGCAGTCAAAGCTCAAACTGGGCACGGCACCTGATGATGATGATGATGATAATGATGATGATGATGATAATAATGATGATGATGATAATAATGATGAATATGATGATGATAATGATGATGATGATGATAATGATGATGATATAATAATGATGATGATAATAATGATGATGATTATGATGATGATAATAATGATGATGATGATATAATAATGATGATGATGATGATAATAATGATGATGATGATAATAATGATGATGATTATGATGATGATAATGATGATGATGATGATGATAATGATGATTATGATGATGATGATGATGATATCTGTTCAGGCCTTATAACATTCAGAATGTTTCTATGAGATCCCCCCTCCTCTCATTCTCCTGAACTCCAGGGAACAGCCCAAGAGCTGCCAGACGTTCCTCATACGGTAGCCCTCTCATTCCTGGAATCGTTCTCCTGAATCTTCTCCGAACCCTCTCCAATGTCAGTACATCCCTTCTACGATAAGGAGCCCAAAACTGCCCACAGCACTCCAAGTGTGATCTCACGAGTGCCTATGGAGTCCAGGGATTCCACGACGCCCCCACACCCCTCCCCCGTCTTTGCCCCAGCGATCCCTGGGTTGGGGAAGAGAGGGAGTGGGGTCCGAATCGGCCCCCGGGGGGAAGGGAGAGAACTCACTTCTTCCAGCTTCAGACTCCCTCCCAGGTTGGATGGCTCCTGCGGATAAATTTGAGAGAATCAGAGAGCTGGGGGGGGGGGGGCGGAAGAGGGAGAACCGCGGGAACGAGCGGGAGTGAGCGGGAGAGAGAGGCCGTGAGCCGGAGGACGCAGAGCGGGAGGGACGGAGAGTGCGGCGGCGAGAGAGAGGGCGAAAGGGTGGGGGAGAGGGGGAACGGGAGGCGGAGGGAGGGGACGGGAGGGCAGGGCAAGAGGGAAAGGAAAAGAGGGGCCCGGACCCGCTGGGAAAATGGGCTGAAAAGTGGCGGGTGGAACTGGAATGTACGCGAGTGTGAGGCGTGGCACTTCGGCCCACCAGGGCAGGGTTTAATCAGCGGGCGGCAGGGCATTTGGGAACACAGACCAAATAGATGGCCAATCAAACAGGCAACTAAAGGAATCCCCTCCTCCCTGCAACCTGTCCACATCCCTCCATCTTCCTCACATCCCCATGCCTCTCCAAACATCTCTCAAAAGCCCCTAACGTATTTGCCTCTCCCACCACCCCAGGCATCCACCCCTCTCTCCGTCGTGAGTCCAGGACCAGAGGACACAGATAGAGTAGATGTGGAGAGGATGTTTCCTATAGTGGGGGAGTCTCGGACCAGAGGACACAGATAGAGCGGATGTGGAGAGGATGTTTCCTATAGTGGGGGAGTCTAGGACCAGAGGACACAGATAGAGCGGATGTGGAGAGGATGTTTCATATAGTGGGGGAGTCTAGGACCAGAGGACACAGATAGAGTAGATGTGGAGAGGATGTTTCATATAGTGGGGGAGTCTCGGACCAGAGGACACAGATAGAGTGGATGTGGAGAGGATGTTTCCTATAGTGGGGGAGTCTAGGACCAGAGGACACAGATAGAGTGGATGTGGAGAGGATGTTTCCTGTAGTGGGGGAGTCCAGGACCAGAGGACACAGATAGAGTAGATGTGGAGAGGATGTTTCCTATAGTGGGGGAGTCTCGGACCAGAGGACACAGATAGAGTGGATGTGGAGAGGATGTTTCCTATAGTGGGGGAGTCTAGGACCAGAGGACACAGATAGAGCGGATGTGGAGAGGATGTTTCATATAGTGGGGGAGTCTAGGACCAGAGGACACAGATAGAGTAGATGTGGAGAGGATGTTTCATATAGTGGGGGAGTCTAGGACCAGAGGACACAGATAGAGTGGATGTGGAGAGGATGTTTCCTGTAGTGGGGGAGTCTTGGACCAGAGGACACAGATAGAGTGCAGAGAAAATTCACATGCCATTGCCAGGTCTGGGGACGTGAGTTAAAAGGAAAGACTGAATAGGCTTGGACTTCATTTGCTGGAGCGTTGGAGATTGAGAGGAGATTTGATGGAAGCATACAAAGTTATGAGGGGTATAGACAGGGTGAAGGCAAGCAGGCTTTTCCCCCCTGAAGCCGGGTGGGACTGCAACTGGAGGTCAGGGGTTAAGGGTGAAAGGTGAGAAGTTCAAGGGGAACTTCTTCACTCAGAGGGTGGAACGAGCCGCCGGGCTTGATTTCAACGTCTCCGGAAGTTTGGATGGGTACAGGGACAGGAGGGGGATGGCCCAGGTGCACGTCGATCGGAGAAGGCCGATTAGGAGGTCGGGAAGAACTAGACTGGCCAAGGGGCTTGTACTTCCTCTCTCTCTCAACGTGATCTCACACCATCCAACTCCCTGTGACGATGACAACATATCCCAATATCTCCCTTATCCATGATGCTCTATATTTCTCTCTCTCTCACACGCTCTCTGAGACTCTTGTGATGAGAGAGAGAGAGGGAAGGGAAGGAAGAGAAACTTGGATGAGAGAGCATGAAGTGGGCAAGAAGGAGAACGAAAGACCCCAGGTGATGGGCATGTGGGGGAGAGGGTCGCTAGTGAGATTCAGGGAGTTGTCTCTCAGTCCCTCTCTCTAAGGGGGAGATCTGTACACTGACCGGTGTCTCTCAGTCCCTCTCTCTCAGGGGGAGATCTGTACACTGACCGGTGTCTCTCAGTCCCTCTCTCTAAGGGGGAGCGAGGGTCAGGGAGGGACCTGGAGGGCAGGTTCTCTGGAGAGCGATGGGGAGACGGTGAGTGAGAGAGAATCGGCCGCAGGGAAAAGGAGGTCGAAGGCTCGGAGGGTGGGGACAGGGTTTTGACCTGCGCCGAGTTCCCCTCCTGCGCATTCCGTCTTAGTGAAGAGAATATGTTCCACAGGGTGGTCTGCGGTCCGGCCTGCTTCGGGTCTGTGGAGAGAGACGCAATTCAGAGACACCACTCCTCTCCCAACGCGACATGTTCTCCAGTGTCAGCCTGGGAGTTTGTGATGGGACGGTGCGGATGGAGATTCACTCTGTGTCTGACCCCGGGAGTGTGTGATGGGACGGTGCGGAGGGAGATTCACTCTGTGTCTGACCCCGGGAGTGTGTGATGGGACGGTGTGGAGGGAGATTCACTCTGTCTCTGACCCCGGGAGTGTGTGATGGGACGGTGTGGATGGAGATTCACTCTGTGTCTGACCCCGGGAGGGTGCGATGGGACGGTGCGGAGGGAGATTCACTCTGTGTCTGACCCCGGGAGTGTGTGATGGGATGGTGTGGGACATCTCTCCCCCTCAGTCACACCTTTCGCGTTGTAAGTTGTGGTCGACGGCCTCGTCTCGTCCGTTGACCGGCTCTTCTCCACATCTGGCCCTTCTCGCTTTGAATGGAAAACAAAACGGTGAGGATCTATTCAACTTTGGCCCCTCTCGTTCCCTTGTTCCTGGGCTTCCGAATCCCGTCCGCCAGTTCCCGCTCCCCCGTCCGCGAGTTCCCGCTCCCCCGTCCGCGAGCCTTCCGCTCCCCCGTCCGCGAGCCTTCCGCTCCCCCGTCCGCGAGTTCCCGCTCCCCCGTCCACGAGCCTCCCGCTCCCCCGTCCGCAAGCCTCCCACTGCCCCGTCCGCGAGCCTCCCACTGCCCCGTCCGAGCCTCCCGCTCCCCCGTCCGCGAGCCTCCCGCTCCCCCGTCCGCCAGTTCCCACTCCCCCGTCCGCGAGTTCCCGCTCCCCCGTCCGCGAGCCTCCCACTCCGTCCGCGAGCCTCCCACTCCTCGGTCCGCGGCCCTCAACTCCCCAGCCGTACCTCCTGCAGGCCGCCGTCCTCCTGCTCGATGTAAACGACAGAGGGAGTCTTTGCGCCCTCGGCCCCCCGGCCACCGGCCGTCCCGCCGTGGAGCCCCGCGGTCCCCTGGGCCTGCCGCAGGAGCAAGCCCCGCAGTTCGCTCCGCTCGATGCAGCCCAGCAGGATCATCGACTCTGGGGGGCCGAGGGCAGACAGAGGCTCGTCATCGCGGGCCGGCACGGGTCAACCAGCGGGAAGGAGGGGAGAACGCGGGGGGATCGAGGCAGGGGAGAAATCGGAGGGATCGAGGGAGGGGAAAACTCGAAGGGATGGAGGAAGCGGGGAACTCAAAGCGATGGAGGGAGGAGGGAACTCAAAGGGATGGAGAGAGGAGGGAACTCAAAGGGATGGAGGGAGGGGGCAACTCGGAAGGATTGAGGGAAGGGAGAACTCGGAGGGATCGAGGGAGGGAGGAGGGCACTTGGGAGAGCGGGAGAGTAGAGTTAAGGAGGATGGAAGGAAAACGGAGGGGACGAGGAGATGGGGAGGTGGAGGGGACGGGTCAGGAGGAGGGAAGGAAAGAGGAGGGGAGGAGGAGATGGGGAGGTGGAGGGGACGGGTCAGGAGGACGGAAGGAAAGAGGAGGGGACGAGGAGATGGGGAGGTGGAGGGGACGGGTCAGGAGGAGGGAAGGAAAGAGGAGGGGACGAGGAGATGGGGAGGTGGAGGGGACGGGTCAGGAGGAGGGAAGGAAAGAGGAGGGGACGAGGAGATGGTGAGGTGGAGGGGACGGGTCAGGAGGAGGGAAGGAAAGAGGAGGGGACCAGGAGATGGGGAGGTGGAGGGGACGGGTCAGGAGGAGAAAGGAAAGAGGAGGGGACGAGGAGATGGGGAGGTGGAGGGGACGGGTCAGGAGGAGGGAAGGAAAGAGGAGGGGACGAGGAGATGGGGAGGTGGACGGGATGGGTCAGGAGGAGGGAAGGAAAGAGGAGGGGACGAGGAGATGGGGAGGTGGTGGGGACGGGTCAGGAGGAGGGAAGGAAAGAGGAGGGGACGAGGAGATGGGGAGGAGGAGGGGACGGGTCAGGAGGAGGGAAGGAAAGAGGAGGGGACGAGGAGATGGGGAGGAGGAGGGGACGGGTCAGGAGGAGGGAAGGAAAGAGGAGGGGACGAGGAGATGGGGAGGAGGAGGGGACGGGTCAGGAGGAGGGAAGGAAAGAGGAGGGGACGAGGAGATGGGGAGGTGGAGGGGACGGGTCAGGAGGAGGGAAGGAAAGAGGAGGGGACGAGGAGATGGGGAGGTGGATGGGACGGGTCAGGAGGAGGGAAGGAAAGAGGAGGGGACGAGGAGATGGGGAGGTGGACGGGACGGGTCAGGAGGAGGGAAGGAAAGAGGAGGGGACGAGGAGATGGGGAGGTGGAGGGGATGGGTCAGGAGGAGGGAGACAGACTGCCCACCGACCTGGGGTGTCGACGAAGGGGAAGGTGTTCAGCCGGCTTTGCTTCAGGACCCGCAGGATGTCGCCGTAGGTGGATGTCGAGGCGACGAAGGAGAGATTACGCACCATTATGTCCCCAGCAGATATGTTGAACTTGCTGCGGGCAGAGAGAGAGAGAGAGGCGGGGGTGGTTAGCCCCCGAGGGGGCAGCATCAAGGCTCGCTGATACAGGGGTGAACTTCAACCCTGGCACCGAGGGCCCTCGGGACCGGAATCTCTCCCCGCACCGTCCCATCACACACTCCCGGGGTCAGACACAGAGTGAATCTCCCTCCGCACCGTCCCATCACACACACCCGGGGTCAGACACAGAGTGGATCTCCCTCCGCACCGTCCCATCACACACTCCCGGGGTCAGACACAGAGTGAATCTCCCTCCCCACCGTCCCATCACACACTCCCGGGGTCAGTCACAGAGTGAATCTCCCTCCCCACCGTCCCATCACACACTCCCGGGGTCAGACACAGAGTGAATCTCCCTCCGCACCGTCCCATCACACACTCCCGGGGTCAGACACAGAGTGAATCTCCCTCCCCACCGTCCCATCACACACTCCCGGGGTCAGTCAAAGAGTGAATCTCCCTCCCCACCGTCCCATCACACACTCCCGGGTCAGACACAGAGTGAATCTCCCTCCGCACCGTCCCATCACACACTCCCGGGGTCAGACACAGAGCGAAGCTCTCCCACCTGAGGTGTCCCCAGCTGAACTCGGGCAGGTAGGGGAGCTTCTTGACCTGGATGATGCTCTCGTAGAGGCTGGGCTGTAGGCCCTGGGCCACCATGTTGGCCAGGATCACCGCCACCATCATGGGCAGGATGTGGGAGATCTCGCCGGTGAGCTCGAAGCAGATTACCGCCGTCGACACCGTGTGCGTCATCGCCCCGGTCATCGCGGCTGCTCCTGTTGGACGGGACGGGGCGCATGGGGTCAGAGATAGTGGGAATGACCCCCCCCCCCGTTCTCCGCACTACCCAGACACCAGAATATCCACCCACCCCAACTCCCTCCCTGACCCAGGGGTCGTTCGGACAGGGATGGGGAGGGGGAACCCGGGACCGTTGGCCCCCCCCCTCCCTCCCTGACCCAGGGGTCGTTCAGACAGGGATGGGAAGGGGTAACCCCGGGTCGATTTGCCCCCTTCTCCCTCCCTCCCTGACCCAGGGGTCGTTC
The DNA here is from genome assembly GCF_030028105.1 of Mobula birostris. Lineage (NCBI taxonomy): Eukaryota > Metazoa > Chordata > Chondrichthyes > Myliobatiformes > Myliobatidae > Mobula > Mobula birostris. Next base: position 56,007 of record NW_027275253.1, read on the forward strand.
GGACAGGGATGGGGAGGGGGAACCCGGGACCGTTCGCCCCCCCTCCCTCCCTGACCCAGGGGTCGTTCGGACAGGGATGGGGAGGGGGAACTCGGGACCGTTCGCCCCCCCCTCCCTCCCTGACCCAGGGGTCGTTCGGACAGGGATGGGGAGGGGTAACCCCGGGCCGATTTGCCCCCTTCCCCCTCCCTCCCTGACCCAGGGGTCGTTCGGACAGGGATGGGGGCCAATTCATCCTTTCCCTCCCTCTCTGACCCAGGGGTCGTTCGGACAGGGATGGGGAGGGGGAACCCAGGACCGTTCGCCCCCCCCTCCCTCTCTGACCCAGGGGTCGTTCGGACAGGGATGGAGAGGGGGAACCCCGGGCCGATTCACCCCCTCCCTGACTCAGGGGTCGTTCAGACAGGGATGGGGAGGGGTAACCCCGGGCCAATTCGCCCCCTCCCTGACCCAGGGGTCGTTCGGACGGGGACGGGGAGGGGGAACCCCGGGCCGATTCGCCCCCTCCCTGACCCAGGGGTCGTTCGGACGGGGACGGGGAGGGGCCCGCTCACCAATCACTGCATATCCTCCTGGGAGAATGTGGTAGAGTTTTCCCTGGTTCAGCAGCCCGTCCGGGAACAAGACGGCCATCGTTTCTCCAACTAACCTTCCCAAGGCTGCCCCTGGACTCGCAGGGACGGTGCAGGGAGTGGGGGTGGGGGGGACAGGAAGAGAGAGAGAGAGAGAGAGAGAGAGAGGAAAGACAGACAGAGGGAGGGCAGGAGAGAGTGCGGAGAGAGAGGGGTAAGACAGACACAGAGGGAGGGCAGGAGAGTGCGGAGAGAGAGGGGTAAGACAGACACAGAGGGAGGGGAGGAGAGAGTGCGGAGAGAGGGGGTAAGACAGACACAGAGGGAGGGCAGGAGAGTGCGGAGAGGGAGGGGTAAGAGACAGACACAGAGGGAGGGCAGGAGAGAGTGCGGAGAGAGAGGGGTAAGACAGACACAGAGGGAGGGGAGGAGAGAGTGCAGAGAGAGAGGGGTAAGAGACAGACACAGAGGGAGGGGAGGAGAGAGTGCGGAGAGAGAGGGGGTAAGAGACAGATAGAGAGAGGGGAGAGGAGAGTGCGGAGAGAGAGGGGTAAGAGACAGACACAGAGAGAGGGCAGGAGAGAGTGCGGAGAGAGAGGGGTAAGAGACAGACACAGAGGGAGGGGGGAGGAGAGAGTGCGGAGAGAGAGGGGTAAGAGACAGACACAGAGGGAGGGCAGGAGAGTGCGGAGAGAGAGGGGTAAGAGACAGACACAGAGGGAGGGCAGGAGAGAGTGCGGAGAGAGAGGGGTAAGAGACAGACACAGAGGGAGGGCAGGAGAGAGTGCGGAGAGAGAGGGGTAAGACAGACACAGAGGGAGGGGAGGAGAGAGTGCGGAGAGAGAGGGGTAAGAGACAGACACAGAGGGAGGGGAGGAGAGAGTGCGGAGAGAGGGGGTAAGACAGACACAGAGGGAGGGCAGGAGAGAGTGCGGAGAGAGAGGGGTAAGAGACAGACACAGAGGGAGGGCAGGAGAGAGTGCGGAGAGAGGAGGGGTAAGAGACAGACACAGAGGGAGGGCAGGAGAGAGTGCGGAGAGAGAGGGGTAAGAGACAGACAGAGAGAGGGGAGGAGAGAGTGCGGAGAGAGGGGGGTAAGACAGACACAGAGAGAGGGGAGAGAGAGTGCGGAGAGAGAGGGGTAAGAGACAGACACAGAGGGAGGGGAGGAGAGAGTGCGGAGAGAGAGGGGTAAGACAGACACAGAGGGAGTGGAGGAGAGAGTGCGGAGAGAGAGGGGTAAGAGACAGACACAGAGGGAGGGCAGGAGAGAGTGCGGAGAGAGAGGGGAAAGACAGACACAGAGGGAGGGGAGGAGAGAGTGCGGAGAGAGAGGGGTAAGAGACAGACACAGAGGGAGGGCAGGAGAGAGTGCGGAGAGAGAGGGGTAAGAGACAGACAGAGAGAGGGGAGGAGAGAGTGCGGAGAGAGAGGTGTAAGACAGACACAGAGGGAGGGCAGGAGAGAGTGCGGAGAGAGAGGGGTAAGAGACAGACACAGAGGGAGGGCAGGAGAGAGTGCGGAGAGAGAGGGGTAAGAGACAGATAGAGAGAGGGAGGAGAGAGTGCGGAGAGAGAGAGGGGAAAGACAGACACAGAGAGAGGGGAGGAGAGAGTGCAGAGAGAGAGGGGTAAGAGACAGACACAGAGGGAGGGCAGGAGAGAGTGCGGAGAGAGAGGGGTAAGAGACAGACACAGAGGGAGGGGAGGAGAGAGTGCGGGAGAGAGAGGGGTAAGACAGACACAGAGGGAGTGGAGGAGAGAGTGCGGAGAGAGAGGGGTAAGAGACAGACACAGAGGGAGGGCAGGAGAGAGTGCGGAGAGAGAGGGGAAAGACAGACACAGAGGGAGGGGAGGAGAGAGTGCGGAGAGAGAGGGGTAAGAGACAGACACAGAGGGAGGGCAGGAGAGAGTGCGGAGAGAGAGGGGTAAGAGACAGACAGAGAGAGGGGAGGAGAGAGTGCGGAGAGAGAGGTGTAAGACAGACACAGAGGGAGGGCAGGAGAGAGTGCGGAGAGAGAGGGGTAAGACAGACACAGAGGGAGGGCAGGAGAGAGTGCGGAGAGAGGGGGGTAAGAGACAGATAGAGAGAGCGGAGGAGAGAGTGCGGAGAGAGAGAGGGGAAAGACAGACACAGAGGGAGGGCAGGAGAGAGTGCGGAGAGAGAAGGGTGAGACAGACACAGAGGGAGGGGAGGAGAGAGTGCGGAGAGAGAGGGGTAAGAGACAGACACAGAGGGAGGGCAGCAGAGAGTGCGGAGAGAGAGGGGTAAGAGATAGACACAGAGGGAGGGCAGGAGAGAGTGCGGAGAGAGAGAGGGTAAGAGACAGACACAGAGGGAGGGCAGGAGAGAGTGCGGAGAGAGAGGGGAAAGACAGACAGAGGGAGGGCAGGAGAGAGTGTGGAGAGAGAGGGGTAAGACAGACACAGAGGGAGGGGAGAGAGAGGGGAGAGGGAGGGCAGGAGAGAGTGCGGAGAGAGAGGGGTAAGAGACAGACACAGAGGGAGGGCAGGAGAGAGTGCGCAGAGAGAGGGGTAAGACAGATACAGAGGGAGGGCAGGAGAGAGTGCGGAGAGAGAGGGGTAAGACAGACACAGAGGGAGGGCAGGAGAGTGCGGAGGAGAGAGGGGTAAGAGACAGACACAGAGAGAGAGGAGGAGAGAGTGCGGAGAGAGAGGTGTAAGAGACAGATAGAGAGAGGGGAGGAGAGAGTGCGGAGAGAGAGGGGAAAGACAGACACAGAGAGAGGGGAGAGGGAGGGCAGGAGAGAGTGCGGAGAGAGAGGGGAAAGACAGACACAGAGAGAGGATAGAGAGAGGGGAGGAGAGAGTGCGGAGAGAGAGGGGTAAGACAGACAGAGGAGGGAGGAGGAGAGAGGAGGGAGAGGGAGGGCAGGAGAGAGTGCGGAGAGAGAGGGGTAAGAGACAGACACAGAGGGAGGGCAGGAGAGAGTGCGGAGAGAGAGGGGTAAGACAGACACAGAGGGAGGGCAGGAGAGAGTGCAGAGAGATAGGGGTAAGAGACAGAAGTGAGGGAGAGGAGGGCGGGAGAGAGAGGCAGCAGAGGGGAGAGGTAGAGGACAAATCAACGCCAATTCTGTGATCTGTGCCCCACGTGGTTTTACACACCTCTGTAAGGTCACCCCTGCACCCCTCTCAACCTGCCCGACCTCTCTCCGTAACTCAGTCCCTCGAGTCCCGGCAACATCCTCGTGAATCTCCCCTCCGCACTCTTTCCAGCTCAGCGGCATCTTTCCTACAGCGGGGCGACCAAAACCGAACACCGTACTCCCAGTGCGGCCTCACCGACGTCTCGTACGACTGGGATGTGACCCCCCGACTCCCGTACTCAGTGTCCTGACTGATGAAGGCCAGCGTGTCGAACGCCTTCTTCACCGTCCCGTCTACCTGTGACTCCACTTTCAGGGAACCGTGTCCCCGTACCCCTGGGTCCCTCTGTTCCACGACACTCCCCGGGGTCCCCGTCTACCTGAGACTCTACTTGCAGGGAACCGTGTCCCTGTACCCCTGGGTCCCTCTGTTCCACAACACTCCCCGGGGTCCCCCGTCTACCTGTCCCTGTACTGTCCTGGGTCCCTCTGTTCCACAAACACTCCCCGGGGTCCTCGTCTACCTGAGACTCTACTTTCAGGGAACCGTGTCCCTGTACCCCCTGGGTCCCTCTGTTCTACACACGCTCCCTGGGTTCCCCGTCTACCTGTCCCTGTACCGCCTGTTCCCTCTTCCACAACGCTCCCCGGGGTCCCTGTCTACCTGTGACTCCACTTTCAGGGAACCATGTCCCCGTACCCCTGGGTCCTTCTGTTCTACAACACTCCCCCCGGGGTCCCCGTCTACCTGTGACTCCACTTTCGGGGAACCGTGTCCCCGTACCCCTGGGTCCCTCTGTTCCACAACGCTCCCCGGGGTCCCTGTCTACCTGTGACTCCTCGCCTGTCCAGGGAACCGGTCCCTGTACCCCTGGGTCCCTCTGTTCCACAACACTCCCCGGGGTCCCCGTCTACCTGTGACTCCAACTCTCACGACCGTATTGCCTGTCTGTACTGCACTCTCCCTGTAACCGTGACCCGTCATTCTGCGTTCTGTTGCTGTTTTCCCTCGCCTGCCCCGAGATACTGACGTGGTGAAATGATCTCTATGAGCAGGCTTTCAGTTCTCCTCAGCACGTGTGACAAGAAGAAAAAGCAATTTTCAACAACCTTGTCCCTGTCTCCGAATCTCGCAACCTCTCTCTCTCTGACACTCCCCCTCTGCAACTCTCTCTCTGTCTCACTTTGTCTCTGTCTGTCTCTGAATCTGTCACACCTATCCTCTGTCTCTCTCTCTAACTCTCTCCCCATCTCTCTCCCCATCTCTGACTCTCTCTATCTCTCTCCCCCCTCTCTATCTCTGTCTCCCTGTCTCCATCTGTCTCCCTCCTCCCCTCCTCCCTGTCTCCATCTGTCTCCCTCTCTCCTCTCCCTGTCTCTCTGTCTCTGTCTCGTCTTCTCCCTCCCTCTCTCCCTGTCTCTGTCTCCCTGTCTCAGTCTGTCTCCCTCGCTCTCTCCCTCTCCGTCTGTCTCCCTCCCTCTCTCCCTGTCTCTCTGTCTCCCTCTCTCCCTGTCTCTCTGTCTCTGTGTCTCCCTCGCCCTCCTCCGTCTCTCTGTCTCTGTCTGTCTCCCTCCCTCTCTCCCTGTCTCCGTCTGTCTCCCTCCCTCTCTCCCTGTCTCTCTGTCTCCCTGTCTCATTCTGTCTCCCTCCCTCTCTCCGTCTCTCTGTCTCCGTCTCAGTCTGTGTCCCTCCCTCTCTCCCTGTCTCCCTCTCTCCGTCTCAGTCTGTCTTCCTCCCTCTCTCCCTGTCTCTGTCTGTCTCCCTCCCTCTCTCCGTCTCTCTGTCTCTGTCTGTCTCCCTCTCTCCGTCTCTCTGTCTCTGTCTGTCTCCCTCTCTCCGTCTCCATCTCCCTCCCTCTCTCCCTGTCTCCGTCTGTTTCCCTCCCTCTCTCCGTCTCTCTGTCTCTGCCTGTCTCCCTCTCTTCGTCTCTCTGTCTCTGTCTGTCTCCCTCTCTCTGTCTCTGTCTGTCTCCCTCCCTCTCTCCCTGTCTCCGTCTGTCTCCCTCCCTCTCTCCCTGTCTCTCTGTCTCAGTCTGTCTCCCTCCCTCTCTCCCTGTCTCCATCTGTCTCCCTCCCTCTCTCCCTGTCTCTCTATCTCCCTCTCTCCCTGTCTCTCTGTCTCTGTCTGTCTCCCTCCCTCTCTCCCTGTCTCCGTCTGTCTCCCTCCCTCTCTCTCCTGTCTCTCTGTCTCCAGTCTGTCTTCTCCCTCCCTCTCTCCCTGTCTCCGTCTGTCTCCCTCCCTCTCTCCCTGTCTCCCTCTCTCCGTCTCAGTCTGTCTCCTTCCCTCTCTCCCTGTCTCCGTCTGTCTCCCTCCCTCTCCCTCTCCGTCTCTCCCTGTCTCCGTCCTGTCTCCTCTCTCTCTCCCTGTCTCCCTCTCTCCGTCTCAGTCTGTCTTCCTCCCTCTCTCCTCTCTCCGTCTCTCTGTCTCTGTCTGTCTCCCTCTCTCCGTCTCCCTCTCTCTGTCTCAGTCTGTCTCCCTCCCTCTCTCCATCTCTCTGTCTCTGTCTGTCTCCCTCTCTCTGTCTCTGTCTGTCTCCCTCCCTCTCTCCCTGTCTCCGTCTCCCTCCCTCTCTCCCTGTCTCTCTGTCTCCCTGTCTCAGTCTGTCTCCCTCCCTCTCTCCCTGTCTCCATCTGTCTCCCTCCCTCTCTCCCTGTCTCTCTATCTCCCTCTCTCCCTGTCTCTCTGTCTCTGTCTGTCTTCCTCCCTCTCTCCCTGTCTCCATCTGTCTCCTTCCCTCTCTCCCTGTCTCTCTATCTCCCTCTCTCCCTGTCTCTCTGTCTCCCTCCCTCTCTCTCTGTCTCTCTGTCTCCCTCCTTCTCTCCCTGTCTCCGTCTGTCTCCCTCCCTCTCTCCCTGTCTCTCTGTCTCCCTGTCTCCGTCTGTCTCTCTCCCTCTCTCCCTGTCTCCATCTGTCTCCCTCCCTCTCTCCCTGTCTCTCTATCTCCCTCTCTCCCTGTCTCTCTGTCTCCCTCCCTCTCTCCCTGTCTCTGTCTGTCTCCCTCCCACTCTCCCTGTCTCTCTGTCTCCCTGTCTCCGTCTGTCTCCCTCCCTCTCTCCCTGTCTCCGTCTGTCTCCCTCCCTCTCTCCCTGTCTCTCTGTCTCCCTGTCTCCGTCTGTCTCTCTCCCTCTCTCCCTGTCTCCGTCTGTCTGTCAGGGAGAGTTTTTCTTCCTCTCTCGTCTGCGTGAGACGATGGGACTTTCGAGAGACTTTGAGACTTTTTTTTTTACCGTGCCCATGGTCTGTTCTTCATCAAATTACTGTATTGCTTTGCACTGTTGTAACTATATGTTATAATTATGTGGTTTTTGTCAGTGTTAGTCTTGGTCTGTCTTGTGTTTCTGTGATATCACACCGGAGGAACATTATATCATTTCTTAATGCATGCATTACTAAATGACAATAAAAGAGGACTGAGTGTCCTCATAATCTAGTCTAATCTCTCTCCCTCTCGGAATGAGAATCAGGTTTATTTTCACCGGCATGTGACGTGAAATTTGTTAACTCAGCAGCAGCAGTTCACTGCCATACATAATCTAGCGGAGAGAGAAAAAAATAATAATAAAGAAAATAAAACATAATAATAAAGAAAATAAAACATAATAATAAAGAAGTAAATCAGTTCCGCCCTGTTGAGGTGCAAAAACAGGAATACTATGTATTAGAAAAACTGAGGTGGGCTCCAAAGATTCAACGTGCTTGTGGGATTTGGAAGGCAGAGGGGAAGAAGCTGTTCCTGAATCGCTCCTCCCCGCCGTTCTGTCTCCTCTCTCTGCCTGTTAAAGTTTCCCAGAAGAGTATAACAGAAAGAGGGGCAGAATCTGCCTCATCGTACTGGGCGGGGGGGAGGAGGGTCGTTCGGTCGTCCGATAACAGCGGGGTAGAAGCTGCCCCCTGACCTCCTGGGATGTGCTTTCAGGCTGCTGCGTCCCCCGGCCCGCTGGAGGGGGGGGAGAGAGAGTGTCCGGGACGGGTGGGTGGGGGTCTCTCTGAGGGGGCTGGCAGGGAGAGGTGCGGACGGCGGGCTGGCCCGTGTCCGCGATCGCGGGCGCAGCCCGGATGCACCCGGAGAGGGGGCAGGGGAGGCAGAGGGGAGGGGAGGGGAGGGAGTAACGGTACTCACCCATGTTGAAGACGGGGATGAACGCTCCGCAGGGAATGGGCATCGTGCAGGCCACAGCTGCCATCCAAAACTAGGGAAGAGGCAGCAGGAGATGTCAAACAGGGGAGCGGGGAGGGGGGAGAGACGGGAGAGGGGGAGGGTGCAGAGAAGGGAGAGAAAGGGGGGAGAGGAGGAGGAGGGGGAAGGGGTAGATGGGGAGGAGATGCGGAGGGGGGAAGGGGAGAGGATTTGAGAAGGTGGGGAGAGGTGGGAGAGCTGAGAGAGGGAGAGAGGGATGAGGGAGAGATGGGAGGGGAGAGAGAGACGGGAGGGGAGAGAGAGACGGGAGGAGAGAGACAGAGATGGATAATAGTAAGGCACTGAGGAGTGCAGTGGAACAGAGGGATCTGGGAATACAGATACAAAATTCCCTAAAAGTGGCGTCACAGGTAGATAGGGTCATAAAGAGAGCTTTTGGTACATTGGCCTTAATTAATCAAAGTATTGAGTATAGGAGCTGGAATGTTA
>NW_027275254.1:0-63810 GCF_030028105.1 Mobula birostris
AAACTCATGCCCTAATTCACATACCCTGAAACTCCTGCCCTGAAACTCATGCACTCAAACTCATGCCCTGAATCACATGCCCTAAAACTCCTGCCCTGAAACTCATGCCCTGAATCTCATGCCCTGAAACTCATGCCCTAAATCACATACCCTGAAACTACTGCCCTGAAACTCATGCACTGAAACTCATGCCCTGAATCACATGCACTAAAATTCCTGCCCTGAATCATCTGCCCAGAAACTCATGCCCTGAATTACATGCCCTGAAATACCTGCCCTGAATCTCATGCCCTGAAACTCATGCCCTGAATCTCATGCCCTGAATCTCATGCTCTGAAACTCGTGCAATGAATCTCATGCCCTCAAGTTCCTGCACTGAAACTCATGACCTGAATCTCATGCCCTGAAACTCATGCCCTGAACCTCATGCCCTGAAACTCATGCTCTGAAACTCGTGCACTGAATCTCATGCCCTCAAGTTCCTGCACTGAAACTCATGCCCTGAATCTCATGCCCTGAATCTCATGCTTTGAAACACGTGCACTGAATCTCATGACATCATGTTCCTGCACTGAAACTCATGCCCTGAATCTCATGTCCTGAAACTCCTGCCCTGAATCACCTACCCTGAAACTCATGCCCTGAATCTCATGCCCTGAAACTCCTGCCCTGAAACTCATGCCCTGAAACTCATGCCCTGAAACTCCTGTCCTGAAACTCATGCCCTGAATCTCATGCCCTGAATCTCATGCCCTGAAACTCAAGCCCTGAATCTCATGCCCTGAAACTCATGCCCTAATTCACATACCCTGAAACTCCTGCCCTGAAACTCATGCACTCAAACTCATGCCCTGAATCACATGCCCTAAAACTCCTGCCCTGAAACTCATGCCCTGAATCTCATGCCCTGAAACTCATGCCCTAAATCACATACCCTGAAACTCATGCACTGAAACTCATGCCCTGAATCACATGCACTAAAATTCCTGCCCTGAATCATCTGCCCAGAAACTCATGCCCTGAATTACATGCCCTGAAATACCTGCCCTGAATCTCATGCCCTGAAACTCATGCCCTGAATCTCATGCCCTGAATCTCATGCTCTGAAACTCGTGCAATGAATCTCATGCCTCAAGTTCCTGCACTGAAACTCATGACCTGAATCTCATGCCCTGAAACTCATGCCCTGAACCTCATGCCCTGAAACTCATGCTCTGAAACTCGTGCACTGAATCTCATGCCCTCAAGTTCCTGCACTGAAACTCATGCCCTGAATCTCATGCCCTGAAACTCATGCCCTGAACCTCATTCCCTGAAACTCAAGCCCTGAATCTCATGCCCTGAAACTCATGCCCCAAATCACATACCCTGAAACTCCTGCCCTGAAACTCATGCACTGAAACTCATGCCCTGAATCACATGCCCTAAAACTCATGCCCTGAATCATCTGCCCAGAAACTCATGCCCTGAATTACATGCCCTGAAATACCTGCCCTGAATCTCATGCCCTGAAACTCATGCCCTGAAACTCATGCCCTGAAACTCCTGTCCTGAAACTCATGCCCTGAATCTCATGCCCTGAATCTCATGCCCTGAAACTCAAGCCCTGAATCTCATGCCCTGAAACTCATGCCCTAATTCACATACCCTGAAACTCCTGCCCTGAAACTCATGCACTCAAACTCATGCCCTGAATCACATGCCCTAAAACTCCTGCCCTGAAACTCATGCCCTGAATCTCATGCCCTGAAACTCATGCCCTAAATCACATACCCTGAAACTACTGCCCTGAAACTCATGCACTGAAACTCATGCCCTGAATCACATGCACTAAAATTCCTGCCCTGAATCATCTGCCCAGAAACTCATGCCCTGAATTACATGCCCTGAAATACCTGCCCTGAATCTCATGCCCTGAAACTCATGCCCTGAATCTCTTGCCCTGAATCTCATGCTCTGAAACTCGTGCAATGAATCTCATGCCCTCAAGTTCCTGCACTGAAACTCATGACCTGAATCTCATGCCCTGAAACTCATGCCCTGAACCTCATGCCCTGAAACTCATGCTCTGAAACTCGTGCACTGAATCTCATGCACTCAAGTTCCTGCACTGAAACTCATGCCCTGAATCTCATGCCCTGAAACTCATGCCCTGAACCTCATTCCCTGAAACTCAAGCCCTGAATCTCATGCCCTGAACCTCATGCCCTAAATCACATACCCTGAAACTCCTGCCCTGAAACTCATGCACTGAAACTCATGCCCTGAATCACATGCCCTAAAACTTATGCCCTGAATCATCTGCCCAGAAACTCATGCCCTGAATTACATGCCCTGAAATACCTGCCCTGAATCACATGCCCTGAAACTCATGTCCTGAATCTCATGCCCTGAAACTCCTCCACTGAAACTCATGCCATGAATCTCATATCCTGAAACTCACGCCCTGAATTACATGCCCTGAAACTCCTGCCCTGAAACTCATGCCCTGAAACTCATGCCCTGAAACTCATGCCCTGAATCTCCTGTCCTAAAACTCATGCCCTGAATCTCAAGCCCTGAATCTCATGCCTTGAAACTCCTGCCCTCAAACTCATGCACTGAAACTCATGCCCTGAATCTCATGCCCTGAAACACCTGCACTGAAACTCATGCCATGAATCTCATATCCTGAAACTCACGCCTTGAATCACATGCCCTGAAACTCCTGCCCTGAAACTCATGCCCTGAAACTCATGCCCTGAAACTCATGCCCTGAATCTCATGCCCTGAATCTCGTGCCCTGAAACTCCTGCACTGAAACACCTGCCCTGAATCTCCTGCCCTGAAAATGAAGCCCTGAATCTCATGCCCTGAATCTCATGCCCTGAAACTCATGCCCTGAAACTCATGCCCTGAATCTCCTGTCCTGAAACTCATGCCCTGAATCTCATGCCCTGAATCTCATGCCCTGAAACTCCTGCACTGAAACACCTGCCCTGAATCTCCTGCCCTGAAAATCATGCCCTGAATCTCATGCCCTGAATCTCAAGCCCTGAATCTCATGCCCTGAAACTCATGCCCTACATCACATACCCTGAAACTCCTGCCCTGAAACTCATGCACTGAAACTCATACCCTGAAACTCATGCACTGAAACTCATGCCCTGAATCACATGCCCTAAAGCTCATGCCCTGAATCATCTGCCCAGAAACTCATGCCCTGAATTACATGCCCTGAAACACCTGCCCTGAATCTCATGCCCTGAAACTCATGCCCTTAATCTCATGCCCTGAAACTCCTGCCCTCAAACTCATGCACTGAAACTCATGCCCTGAATCTCATGCCTTGAAACTCCTGCACTCAAACTCATGCACTGAAACTCATGCCTGAATCTCATGCCCTGAAACACCTGCACTGAAACTCATGCCATGAATCTCATATCCTGAAACTCACGCCTTGAATCACATGCCCTGAAACTCCTGCCCTGAAACTCATGCCCTGAAACTCATGCCCTGAAACTCATGCCCTGAATCTCATGCCCTGAATCTCGTGCCCTGAAACTCCTGCACTGAAACACCTGCCCTGAATCTCCTGCCCTGAAAATGAAGCCCTGAATCTCATGCCCTGAATCTCATGCCCTGAAACTCATGCCCTGAAACTCATGCCCTGAATCTCCTGTCCTGAAACTCATGCCCTGAATCTCATGCCCTGAATCTCATGCCCTGAAACTCCTGCACTGAAACACCTGCCCTGAATCTCCTGCCCTGAAAATCATGCCCTGAATCTCATGCCGTGAATCTCAAGCCCTGAATCTCATGCCCTGAAACTCATGCCCTACATCACATACCCTGAAACTCCTGCCCTGAAACTCATGCACTGAAACTCATACCCTGAAACTCATGCACTGAAACTCATGCCCTGAATCACATGCCCTAAAGCTCATGCCCTGAATCATCTGCCCAGAAACTCATGCCCTGAATTACATGCCCTGAAACACCTGCCCTGAATCTCATGCCCTGAAACTCATGCCCTTAATCTCATGGCCTGAAACTCCTGCCCTCAAACTCATGCACTGAAACTCATGCCCTGAATCTCATGCCTTGAAACTCCTGCCCTCAAACTCATGCACTGAAACTCATGCCCTGAATCTCATGCCCTGAAACACCTGCACTGAAACACATGCCATGAATCTCATATCCTGAAACTCACGCCTTGAATCACATGCCCTGAAACTCCTGCCCTGAAACTCATGCCCTGAAACTCATGCCCTGAAACTCATGCCCTGAATCTCATGCCCTGAATCTCGTGCCCTGAAACTCCTGCACTGAAACACCTGCCCTGAATCTCCTGCCCTGAAAATGAAGCCCTGAATCTCATGCCCTGAATCTCATGCCCTGAAACTCATGCCCTGAAACTCATGCCCTGAATCTCCTGTCCTGAAACTCATGCCCTGAATCTCATGCCCTGAATCTCATGCCCTGAAACTCCTGCACTGAAACACCTGCCCTGAATCTCCTGCCCTGAAAATCATGCCCTGAATCTCATGCCGTGAATCTCAAGCCCTGAATCTCATGCCCTGAAACTCATGCCCTACATCACATACCCTGAAACTCCTGCCCTGAAACTCATGCACTGAAACTCATACCCTGAAACTCATGCACTGAAACTCATGCCCTGAATCACATGCCCTAAAACTCATGCCCTGAATCTCCTGTCCTGAAACTCATGCCCTGAATCTCATGCCCTGAATCTCATGCCCTGAAACTCCAGCACTGAAACACCTGCCCTGAATCTCCTGCCCTGAAAATCATGCCCTGAATCTCATGCCGTGAATCTCAAGCCCTGAATCTCATGCCCTGAAACTCATGCCCTACATCACATACCCTGAAACTCCTGCCCTGAAACTCATGCACTGAAACTCATGCCCTGAATCACATGCCCTAAAGCTCATGCCCTGAATCATCTGCCCAGAAACTCATGCCCTGAATTACATGCCCTGAAACACCTGCCCTGAATCTCATGCCCTGAAACTCATGCCCTTAATCTCATGGCCTGAAACTCCTGCCCTCAAACTCATGCACTGAAACTCATGCCCTGAATCTCATGCCTTGAAACTCCTGCCCTCAAACTCATGCACTGAAACTCATGCCCTGAATCTCATGCCCTGAAACACCTGCACTGAAACTCATGCCATGAATCTCATATCCTGAAACTCACGCCTTGAATCACATGCCCTGAAACTCCTGCCCTGAAACTCATGCCCTGAAACTCATGCCCTGAAACTCATGCCCTGAATCTCATGCCCTGAATCTCGTGCCCTGAAACTCCTGCACTGAAACACCTGCCCTGAATCTCCTGCCCTGAAAATGAAGCCCTGAATCTCATGCCCTGAATCTCATGCCCTGAAACTCAAGCCCTGAAACTCATGCCCTGAATCTCCTGTCCTGAAACTCATGCCCTTAATCTCATGCCCTGAATCTCATGCCCTGAAACTCCTGCACTGAAACACCTGCCCTGAATCTCCTGCCCTGAAAATCATGCCCTGAATCTCATGCCCTGAATCTCCTGCTCTGAAACTCATGCCCTGAATCTCATGCCCTGAAACTCCTGCACTGAAACTCATGCCATGAATCTCATATCCAGAAACTCACGCCCTGAATCTCATGCCCTGAATCTCATGCCCAGAAACTCCTGCACTGAAACACCTGCCCTGAATCTCCTGCCCTGAAAATCATGCCCTGAAACTCAAGCCCTGAATCTCCTGCCCTGAAACTCATGCACTGAAACTCATGCCCTGAATCACATGCCCTAAAACTCCTGCCCTGAATCATCTGCCCAGAAACTCATGCCCTGAATTACATGCCCTGAAATTCCTGCCCTGAATCTCATGCCCTGAAACTCATGCCCTGAATCTCATGCCCTGAAACTCCTGCCCTCAAACTCATGCAGTGAAACTCAAGCCCTGAATTTCATGCCTTGAAACTCCTGTCCTGAATCTCATGCCCTGAAACTCATGCCCTGAATCTCATGCCCTGAAACTCCTGCACTGAAACTCATGCCATGAATCTCATATCCTGAAACTCACGCCCTGAATTACATACCCTGAAACTCCTGCCTTGAAACGCATGCCCTGAAACTCATTCCCTGAATCTCCTTTCCTAAAACTCATGCCCTGAATCTCATGCCCTGAATCTCATGCCCTGAAATTCCTGCACTGAAACTCATGCCCTGAATCTCATGCCCTGAATCTCATGCTCTGAAACTCGTGCACTGAATCTCATGCCCTCAAGTTCCTGCACTGAAACTCATGCCCTGAATCTCATGCCCTGAAACTCATGCCCTGAACCTCATGCCCTGAAACTCAAGCCCTGAATCTCATGCCCTGAAACTCATGCCCTAAATCACATACCCTGAAACTCCTGCACTGAAACTCATGCACTGAATCTCATGCCCTGAACCACATGCCCTAAAACTAATGCCCTGAATCATCTGCCCAGAAACTCATGCCCTGAATTACATGCCCTGAAACACCTGCCCTGAATCTCATGCCCTGAAACTCACGCCCTGAATCACATGCCCTGAAACTCCTGCCCTGAAACTCATGCCCTGAAACTCATGCCCTGAAACTCATGCCCTGAATCTCCTGTCCTGAAACTCATGCCCTGAATCTCATGCCCTGAATCTCATGCCCTGAAACGCCTGCACTGAAACACCTGCCCTGAATCTCCTGCCCTGAAAATGAAGCCCTGAATCTCATGCTCTAAAACTCGTGCACTGAATCTTATGCCCTAAATTAACTGCACTGAAACTCATGCCCTGAATCTCATGCCCTGAAACTCATGCCCTGAACCTCATGCCCTGAAACTCAAGCCCTGAATCTCATGCCCTGAAACTCTTGCCCTAAATCACATACCCTGAAACTCCTGCCCTGAAACTCATGCACTCAAACTCATGCACTGAAACTCATGCCCTGAATCTCATGCCCTGAAACACCTGCACTGAAACTCATGCCATGAATCTCATATCCTGAAACTCACGCCTTGAATCACATGCCCTGAAACTCCTGCCCTGAAACTCATGCCCTGAAACTCATGCCCTGAAACTCATGCCCTGAATCTCATGCCCTGAATCTCGTGCCCTGAAACTCCTGCACTGAAACACCTGCCCTGAATCTCCTGCCCTGAAAATGAAGCCCTGAATCTCATGCCCTGAATCTCATGCCCTGAAACTCATGCCCTGAAACTCATGCCCTGAATCTCCTGTCCTGAAACTCATGCCCTGAATCTCATGCCCTGAATCTCATGCCCTGAAACTCCTGCACTGAAACACCTGCCCTGAATCTCCTGCCCTGAAAATCATGCCCTGAATCTCATGCCGTGAATCTCAAGCCCTGAATCTCATGCCCTGAAACTCATGCCCTACATCACATACCCTGAAACTCCTGCCCTGAAACTCATGCACTGAAACTCATACCCTGAAACTCATGCACTGAAACTCATGCCCTGAATCACATGCCCTAAAGCTCATGCCCTGAATCATCTGCCCAGAAACTCATGCCCTGAATTACATGCCCTGAAACACCTGCCCTGAATCTCATGCCCTGAAACTCATGCCCTCAATCTCATGGCCTGAAACTCCTGCCCTTAAACTCATGCACTGAAACTCATGCCCTGAATCTCATGCCTTGAAACTCCTGCCCTCAAACTCATGCACTGAAACTCATGCCCTGAATCTCATGCCCTGAAACACCTGCACTGAAACACATGCCATGAATCTCATATCCTGAAACTCACGCCTTGAATCACATGCCCTGAAACTCCTGCCCTGAAACTCATGCCCTGAAACTCATGCCCTGAAACTCATGCCCTGAATCTCATGCCCTGAATCTCGTGCCCTGAAACTCCTGCACTGAAACACCTGCCCTGAATCTCCTGCCCTGAAAATGAAGCCCTGAATCTCATGCCCTGAATCTCATGCCCTGAAACTCATGCCCTGAAACTCATGCCCTGAATCTCCTGTCCTGAAACTCATGCCCTGAATCTCATGCCCTGAATCTCATGCCCTGAAACTCCTGCACTGAAACACCTGCCCTGAATCTCCTGCCCTGAAAATCATGCCCTGAATCTCATGCCGTGAATCTCAAGCCCTGAATCTCATGCCCTGAAACTCATGCCCTACATCACATACCCTGAAACTCCTGCCCTGAAACTCATGCACTGAAACTCATACCCTGAAACTCATGCACTGAAACTCATGCCCTGAATCACATGCCCTAAAACTCATGCCCTGAATCATCTGCCCAGAAACTCATGCCCTGAATTACATGCCCTGAAACACCTGCCCTGAATCTCATGCCCTGAAACTCATGCCCTTAATCTCATGGCCTGAAACTCCTGCCCTCAAACTCATGCACTGAAACTCATGCCCTGAATCTCATGCCTTGAAACTCCTGCCCTCAAACTCATGCACTGAAACTCATGCCCTGAATCTCATGCCCTGAAACACCTGCACTGAAGCTCATGCCATGAATCTCATATCCTGAAACTCACGCCTTGAATCACATGCCCTGAAACTCCTGCCCTGAAACTCATGCCCTGAAACTCATGCCCTGAAACTCATGCCCTGAATCTCATGCCCTGAATCTTGTTCCCTGAAACTCCTGCACTGAAACACCTGCCCTGAATCTCCTGCCCTGAAAATGAAGCCCTGAATCTCATGCCCTGAATCTCATGCCCTGAAACTCATGCCCTGAAACTCATGCCCTGAATCTCCTGTCCTGAAACTCATACCCTGAATCTCATGCCCTGAATGTCATGCCCTGAAACTCCAGCACTGAAACACCTGCCCTGAATCTCCTGCCCTGAAAATCATGCCCTGAATCTCATGCCGTGAATCTCAAGCCCTGAATCTCATGCCCTGAAACTCATGCCCTACATCACATACCCTGAAACTCCTGCCCTGAAACTCATGCACTGAAACTCATGCCCTGAATCACATGCCCTAAAGCTCATGCCCTGAATCATCTGCCCAGAAACTCATGCCCTGAATTACATGCCCTGAAACACCTGCCCTGAATCTCATGCCCTGAAACTCATGCCCCTAATCTCATGGCCTGAAACTCCTGCCCTCAAACTCATGCACTGAAACTCATGCCCTGAATCTCATGCCTTGAAACTCCTGCCCTCAAACTCATGCACTGAAACTCATGCCCTGAATCTCATGCCCTGAAACACCTGCACTGAAACTCATGCCATGAATCTCATATCCTGAAACTCACGCCTTGAATCACATGCCCTGAAACTCCTGCCCTGAAACTCATGCCCTGAAACTCATGCCCTGAAACTCATGCCCTGAATCTCATGCCCTGAATCTCGTGCCCTGAAACTCCTGCACTGAAACACCTGCCCTGAATCTCCTGCCCTGAAAATGAAGCCCTGAATCTCATGCCCTGAATCTCATGCCCTGAAACTCAAGCCCTGAAACTCATGCCCTGAATCTCCTGTCCTGAAACTCATGCCCTGAATCTCATGCCCTGAATCTCATGCCCTGAAACTCCTGCACTGAAACACCTGCCCTGAATCTCCTGACCTGAAAATCATGCCCTGAATCTCATGCCCTGAATCTCCTGCTCTGAAACTCATGCCCTGAATCTCATGCCCTGAAACTCCTGCACTGAAACTCATGCCATGAATCTCATATCCAGAAACTCACGCCCTGAATCTCATGCCCTGAATCTCATGCCCAGAAACTCCTGCACTGAAACACCTGCCCTGAATCTCCTGCCCTGAAAATCATGCCCTGAAACTCAAGCCCTGAATCTCCTGCCCTGAAACTCATGCACTGAAACTCATGCCCTGAATCACATGCCCTAAAACTCCTGCCCTGAATCATCTGCCCAGAAACTCATGCCCTGAATTACATGCCCTGAAATTCCTGCCCTGAATCTCATGCCCTGAAACTCATGCCCTGAATCTCATGCCCTGAAACTCCTGCCCTCAAACTCATGCAGTGAAACTCAAGCCCTGAATTTCATGCCTTGAAACTCCTGTCCTGAATCTCATGCCCTGAAACTCATGCCCTGAATCTCATGCCCTGAAACTCCTGCACTGAAACTCATGCCATGAATCTCATATCCTGAAACTCACGCCCTGAATTACATACCCTGAAACTCCTGCCTTGAAACGCATGCCCTGAAACTCATTCCCTGAATCTCCTTTCCTAAAACTCATGCCCTGAATCTCATGCCCTGAATCTCATGCCCTGAAATTCCTGCACTGAAACTCATGCCCTGAATCTCATGCCCTGAATCTCATGCTCTGAAACTCGTGCACTGAATCTCATGCCCTCAAGTTCCTGCACTGAAACTCATGCCCTGAATCTCAAGCCCTGAAACTCATGCCCTGAACCTCATGCCCTGAAACTCAAGCCCTGAATCTCATGCCCTGAAACTCATGCCCTAAATCACATACCCTGAAACTCCTGCACTGAAACTCATGCACTGAATCTCATGCCCTGAACCACATGCCCTAAAACTAATGCCCTGAATCATCTGCCCAGAAACTCATGCCCTGAATTACATGCCCTGAAACACCTGCCCTGAATCTCATGCCCTGAAACTCACGCCCTGAATCACATGCCCTGAAACTCCTGCCCTGAAACTCATGCCCTGAAACTCATGCCCTGAAACTCATGCCCTGAATCTCCTGTCCTGAAACTCATGCCCTGAATCTCATGCCCTGAATCTCATGCCCTGAAACTCCTGCACTGAAACACCTGCCCTGAATCTCCTGCCCTGAAAATGAAGCCCTGAATCTCATGCTCTAAAACTCGTGCACTGAATCTTATGCCCTCAATTAACTGCACTGAAACTCATGCCCTGAATCTCATGCCCTGAAACTCATGCCCTGAACCTCATGCCCTGAAACTCAAGCCCTGAATCTCATGCCCTGAAACTCTTGCCCTAAATCACATACCCTGAAACTCCTGCCCTGAAACTCATGCACTGAAACTCGTGCCCTGAATCACATGCCCTAAAACTCCTGCCCTGAATCTCATGCCCTAAAACTCCTGCCCTGAATCATCTGCCCAGAAACTCATGCCCTGAATTACATGCCCTGAAATTCCTGCCCTGAATCTCATGCCCTGAAACTCATGCCCTGAATCTCATGCCCTGAAACTCCTGCCCTCAAACTCATGCAGTGAAACTCAAGCCCTGAATTTCATGCCTTGAAACTCCTGTCCTGAATCTCATGCCCTGAAACTCATGCCCTGAATCTCATGCCCTGAAACTCCTGCACTGAAACTCATGCCATGAATCTCATATCCTGAAACTCACGCCCTGAATTACATACCCTGAAACTCCTGCCTTGAAACGCATGCCCTGAAACTCATTCCCTGAATCTCCTTTCCTAAAACTCATGCCCTGAATCTCATGCCCTGAATCTCATGCCCTGAAATTCCTGCACTGAAACTCATGCCCTGAATCTCATGCCCTGAATCTCATGCTCTGAAACTCGTGCACTGAATCTCATGCCCTCAAGTTCCTGCACTGAAACTCATGCCCTGAATCTCATGCCCTGAAACTCATGCCCTGAACCTCATGCCCTGAAACTCAAGCCCTGAATCTCATGCCCTGAAACTCATGCCCTGAATCACATGCCCTAAAACTCCTGCCCTGAATCATCTGCCCAGAAACTCATGCCCTGAATTACATGCCCTGAAATACCTGCCCTGAATCTCATGCCCTGAAATTCATGCCCTGAATCTCATGCCCTGAAACTCCTGCACTGAAACTCATGCCCTGAAACTCATGCCCTGAATCACATGCCCTAAAATTCCTGCCCTGAATCAGCTGCCCAGAAACTCATGCCCTGAATTACATGCCCTGAAATATCTGTCCTGAATCTCATGCACTGAAACTCACGCCCTGAATTACATGCCCTGAAACTCCTGCCCTCAAACTCATGCACTGAAACTCATGCCCTGAATCTCATGCCTTGAAACTCCTGCTCTCAAACTTATGCACTGAAACTCATGCCCTGAATCTCCTGCACTGAAACTCATGCCATGAATCTCATATCCTGAAACTCATGCCCTGAATCTCATGCCCTGAATCTCATGCCCTGAAACTCCTGCACTGAAACACCTGCCCTGAATCTCGTGCCCTGAAAATCATGCCCTGAAACTCAAGCCCTGAATCTCATGCACTGAAACTCATGCCCTAAATCTCATACCCTGAATCTCCTGCCCTGAAACTCATGCACTGAAACTCATGCCCTGAATCACATGCCCTAAAACTCCTGCCCTGAATCATCTGCCCAGAAACTCATGCCCTGAATTACATGCCCTGAAATTCCTGCCCTGAATCTCATGCCCTGAAACTCATGCCCTGAATCTCATGCCCTGAAACTCCTGCCCTCAAGCTCATGCAGTGAAACTCAAGCCCTGAATTTCATGCCTTGAAACTCCTGTCCTGAATCTCATGCCCTGAAACTCATGCCCTGAATCTCATGCCCTGAAACTCACGCCCTGAATTACATACCCTGAAACCCCTGCCTTGAAACGCATGCCCTGAAAATCATTCCCTGAATCTCCTGTCCTAAAACTCATGCCCTGAATCTCATGCCCTGAAATTCCTGCACTGAAACACCTGCCCTGAATCTCCTGCCCTGAAACTCATGCCCAGAATCTCATGCCCTGAATCTCATGCCCTGAAACTCGTGCACTGAATCTCATGCCCTCAAGTTCCTGCACTGAAACTCATGCCCTGAATCTCATGCCCTGAACCTCATGCCCTGAAACTCAAGCCCTGAATCTCATGCCCTGAAACTCATGCCCTAAATCACATACCCTGAAACTCCTGCCCTGAAACTCATGCACTGAATCTCATGCCCTGATCCACATGCCCTAAAACTAATGCCCTGAATCATCTGCCCAGAAACTCATGCCCTGAATTACATGCCCTGAAATACCTGCCCTGAATCTCATGCCCTGAAACTCATGCCCTGAATCTCATGCCCTGAAACTCCTGCCCTCAAACTCATGCACTGAAACTCATGCCCTGAATCTCATGCCTTGAAACTCCTGCCCTCAAATTCATGCACTGAAACTCATGCCCTGAATCTCATGCCCTGAAACACCTGCACTGAATCTCATGCCCTGAAACTCATGCCCTGAATCTCATGCCCTGAATCTCGTGCCCTGAAACTCCTGCACTGAAACACCTGCCCTGAATCTCCTGCCCTGAAAATGAAGCCCTGAATCTCATGCTCTAAAACTCGTGCACTGAATCTCATGCCCTCAATTAACTGCACTGAAACTCATGCCTGAATCTCATGCCCTGAAACTCATGCCCTGAACCTCATGCCCTGAACCTCAAGCCCTGAATCTCATGCCCTGAAACTCTTGCCCTAAATCACATACCCTGAAACTCCTGCCCTGAAACTCATGCACTGAAACTCATGCCCTGAATCACATGCCCTAAAACTCCTGCCCTGAATAATCTGCCCAGAAACTCATGCCCTGAATTACATGCCCTGAAATACCTGCCCTGAATCTCATGCCCTGAAACTCATGCCCTGAATCTCATGCCCTGAAACTCCTGCACTGAAACTCATGCACTGAATCTCATGCCCTGAATCACATTCCCTAAAACTCCTGCCCTGAATCATCTGCCCAGAAACTCATGCCCTGAATTACATGCCCTGAAATACCTGCCCTGAATCTCATGCCCTGAAACTCACGCCCTGAATCTCATGCCCTGAAACTCCTGCACTGAAACTCATGCCATGAATCTCATGCCCTGAAACTCCTGCACTGAAACACCTGCCCTGAATCTCCTGCCCTGAAACTCATGCCCTGAATCTCATGCCCTGAATCTCATGCTTTGAAACTCGTGCACTGAATCTCATGACCTCAAGTTCCTGCACTGAAACTCATGCCCTGAATCTCATGTCCTGAAACTCCTGCCCTGAATCACCTACCCTGAAACTCATGCCCTGAATCTCATGCCCTGAAACTCCTGCCCTGAAACTCATGCCCTGAAACTCATGCCCTGAAACTCCTGTCCTGAAACTCATGCCCTGAATCTCATGCCCTGAATCTCATGCCCTGAAACTCAAGCCCTGAATCTCATGCCCTGAAACTCATGCCCTAATTCACATACCCTGAAACTCCTGCCCTGAAACTCATGCACTCAAACTCATGCCCTGAATCACATGCCCTAAAACTCCTGCCCTGAAACTCATGCCCTGAATCTCATGCCCTGAAACTCATGCCCTAAATCACATACCCTGAAACTACTGCCCTGAAACTCATGCACTGAAACTCATGCCCTGAATCACATGCACTAAAATTCCTGCCCTGAATCATCTGCCCAGAAACTCATGCCCTGAATTACATGCCCTGAAATACCTGCCCTGAATCTCATGCCCTGAAACTCATGCCCTGAATCTCATGCCCTGAATCTCATGCTCTGAAACTCGTGCACTGAATCTCATGCCCTCAAGTTCCTGCACTGAAACTCATGACCTGAATCTCATGCCCTGAAACTCATGCCCTGAACCTCATGCCCTGAAACTCATGCTCTGAAACTCGTGCACTGAATCTCATGCCCTCAAGTTCCTGCACTGAAACTCATGCCCTGAATCTCATGCCCTGAAACTCATGCCCTGAACCTCATTCCCTGAAACTCAAGCCCTGAATCTCATGCCCTGAAACTCATGCCCTAAATCACATACCCTGAAACTCCTGCCCTGAAACTCATGCACTGAAACTCATGCCCTGAATCACATGCCCTAAAACTCATGCCCTGAATCATCTGCCCAGAAACTCATGCCCTGAATTACATGCCCTGAAATACCTGCCCTGAATCTCATGCCCTGAAACTCATGCCCTGAATCTCATGCCCTGAAACTCCTGCACTGAAACTCATGCCATGAATCTCATATCCTGAAACTCACGCCCTGAATTACATGCCCTGAAACTCCTGCCCTGAAACTCATGCCCTGAAACTCATGCCCTGAAACTCATGCCCTGAATCTCCTGTCCTAAAACTCATGCCCTGAATCTCATGTCCTGAATCTCATGCCCTGAAACTCCTGCACTGAAACACCTGCCCTGAAACTCCTGCCCTGAAACTCATGCCCTGAATCTCATGCCCTGAATCTCACGCTCTGAAACTCGTGCACTGAATCTCATGACCTCAAGTTACTGCACTGAAACTCATGCCCTGAATCTCATGTCCTGAAACTCCTGCACTGAAACACCTGCCCTGAATCTCCTGCCTTGAAAATCATGACCTGAATCTCATGCCCTGAATCTCATGCTCTGAAACTCGTGCACTGAATCTCATGCCCTCAAGTTCCTGCACTGAAACTCAAGCCCTGAATCTCATGCCCTGAAACTCATGCCCTGAACCTCATGCCCTGAAACTCAAGCCCTGAATCTCATGCCCTGAAACTCATGCCCTAAATCACATACCCTGAAACTCCTGCCCTGAATCATCTGCCCAGAAACTCATGCCCTGAATTACATGCCCTGAAATACCTGCCCTGAATCTCATGCCCTGAAACTCATGCCCTGAATCTCATGCCCTGAAACTCCTGCCCTCAAACTCATGCACTGAAACTCATGCCCTGAATCTCATGCCTTGAAACTCCTGCCCTCAAACTCATGCACTGAAACTCATGCCCTGAATCTCATGCCCTGAAACACCTGCACTGAAACTCATGCCATGAATCTCATATCCTGAAACTCACGCCTTGAATCACATGCCCTGAAACTCCTGCCCTGAAACTCATGCCCTGAACCTCATGCCCTGAAACTCAAGCCCTGAATCTCATGCCCTGAAACTCATGCCCTAAATCACATACCCTGAAACTCCTGCCCTGAATCATCTGCCCAGAAACTCATGCCCTGAATTACATGCCCTGAAATACCTGCCCTGAATCTCATTCCCTGAAACTCATGCCCTGAATCTCATGCCCTGAAACTCCTGCCCTCAAACTCATGCACTGAAACTCATGCCCTGAATCTCATGCGTTGAAACTCCTGCCCTCAAACTCATGCACTGAAACTCATGCCCTGAATCTCATATCCTGAAACTCACGCCTTGAATCACATGCCCTGAAACTCCTGCCCTGAAACACCTGCCCTGAATCATCTACCCAGAAACTCATGCCCTGAATTACATGCCCTGAAATACCTGCCCTGAATCTCATGCCCTGAAACTCATGCCCTGAATCTCATGCCCTGAAACTCCTGCCCTCAAACTCATGCACTGAAACTCATGCCCTGAATCTCATGCCTTGAAACTCCTGCCCTCAAACTCATGCACTGAAACTCATGCCCTGAATCTCATGCCCTGAAACACCTGCACTGAAACTCATGCCATGAATCTCATATCCTGAAACTCACGCCTTGAATCACATGCCCTGAAACTCCTGCCCTGAAACTCATGCCCTGAAACTCATGCCCTGAAACTCATGCCCTGAATCTCATGCACTGAATCTCGTGCCCTGAAACTCCTGCACTGAAACACCTGCCCTGAATCTCCTGCCCTGAAAATGAAGCCCTGAATCTCATGCCCTGAATCTCATGCCCTGAAACTCAAGCCCTGAAACTCATGCCCTGAATTTCCTGTCCTGAATCTCATGCCCTGAATCTCATACCCTGAAACTCCTGCACTGAAACACCTGCCCTGAATCTCCTGCACTGAAAATCATGCCTTGAATATCATGCCCTGAATCTCATGCTCTGAAACTCATGCCCTGAATCTCATGCCCTGAATCTCCTGCACTGAAACTCATGCCATGAATCTCATATCCTGAAACTCATGCCCTGAATCTCATGTTCTGAAACTCCTGCACTGAAACACCTGCCCTGAATCTCCTGCCCTGTGAATCATGCCCTGAAACTCAAGCCCTGAATCTCCTGCCCTGAAACTCATGCACTGAAACTCATGCCCTGAATCACATGGCCTAAAACTCCTGCCCTGAATCATCTGCCCAGAAACTCATGCCCTGAATTACATGCCCTGAAATTCCTGCCCTGAATCTCATGCCCTGAAACTCATGCCCTGAATCTCATGCCCTGAAACTCCTGCCCTCAAACTCATGCAGTGAAACTCAAGCCCTGGATTTCATGCCTTGAAACTCCTGTCCTGAATCTCATGCCCTGAAACTCATGCCCTGAATCTCATGCCCTGAAACTCCTGCACTGAAACTCATGCCATGAATCTCATATCCTGAAACTCACGCCCTGAATTACATACCCTGAAACTCCTGCCTTGAAACGCATGCCCTGAAACTCATTCCCTGAATCTCCTTTCCTAAAACTCAAGCCCTGAATCTCATGCCCTGAAACTCGTGCACTGAATCTCATGCCCTTAAGTTGCTGCACTGAAACTCATGCCCTGAATCTCATGCCCTGAAACTCATGCCCTGAACCTCATGCCCTGAAACTCAAGCCCTGAATCTCATGCCCTGAAACTCATGCCCTAAATCACATACCCTCAAACTCCTGCCCTGAAACTCATGCACTGAATCTCATGCCCTGAACCACATGCCCTAAAACTAATGCCCTGAATCATCTGCCCAGAAACTCATGCCCTGAATTACATGCCCTGAAACACCTGCCCTGAATCTCATGCCCTGAAACTCACGCCCTGAATCACATGCCCTGAAACTCCTGCCCTGAAACTCATGCCCTGAAACTCATGCCCTGAAACTCATGCCCTGAATCTCCTGTCCTGAAACTCATGCCCTGAATCTCATGCCCTGAATCTCATGCCCTGAAACTCCTGCACTGAAACACCTGCCCTGAATCTCCTGCCCTGAAAATGAAGCCCTGAATCTCATGCTCTAAAACTCGTGCACTGAATCTTATGCCCTCAATTAACTGCACTGAAACTCATGCCCTGAATCTCATGCCCTGAAACTCATGCCCTGAACCTCATGCCCTGAAACTCAAGCCCTGAATCTCATGCCCTGAAACTCTTGCCCTAAATCACATACCCTGAAACTCCTGCCCTGAAACTCATGCACTGAAACTCATGCCCTGAATCACATGCCCTAAAACTCCTGCCCTCAATCATCTGCCCAGAAACTCATGCCCTGAATTACATGCCCTGAAATACCTGCCCTGAATCTCATGCCCTGAAATTCATGCCCTGAATCTCATGCCCTGAAACTCCTGCACTGAAACTCATGCCCTGAAACTCATGCCCTGAATCACATGCCCTGAAATTCCTGCCCTGAATCAGCTGCCCAGAAACTCATGCCCTGAATTACATGCCCTGAAATATCTGCCCTGAATCTCATGCACTGAAACTCATGCCCTGAATCTCATGCCCTGAATCTCACGCTCTGAAACTCGTGCACTGAATTTCATGACCTCAAGTTACTGCACTGAAACTCATGCCCTGAATCTCATGTCCTGAAACTCCTGCACTGAAACACCTGCCCTGAATCTCCTGCCTTGAAAATCATGACCTGAATCTCATGCCCTGAATCTCATGCTCTGAAACTCGTGCACTGAATCTCATGCCCTCAAGTTCCTGCACTGAAACTCAAGCCCTGAATCTCATGCCCTGAAACTCATGCCCTGAACCTCATGCCCTGAAACTCAAGCCCTGAATCATCTGCCCAGAAACTCATGCCCTGAATTACATGCCCTGAAATACCTGCCCTGGATCTCATGCCCTGAAACTCATGCCCTGAATCTCATGCCCTGAAACTCCTGCCCTCAAACTCATGCACTGAAACTCATGCCCTGAATCTCATGCGTTGAAACTCCTGCCCTCAAACTCATGTACTGAAACTCATGCCCTGAATCTCATATCCTGAAACTCACGCCTTGAATCACATGCCCTGAAACTCCTGCCCTGAAACTCATGCCCTGAAACTCATGCCCTGAAACTCATGCCCTGAATCTCATGCCCTGAATCTCGTGCCCTGAAACTCCTGCACTGAAACACCTGCCCTGAATCTCCTGCCCTGAAAATGATGCCCTGAATCTCATGCCCTGAATCTCATGCCCTGAAACTCATGCCCTGAAACTCATGCCCTGAATCTCCTGTCCTGAAACTCATGCCCTGAATCTCATGCCCTGAATCTCATGCCCTGAAACTACTGCACTGAAACACCTGCCCTGAATCTCCTGCCCTGAAAATCATGCCCTGAATCTCATGCCGTGAACCTCAAGCCCTGAATCTCATGCCCTGAAACTCATGCCCTACATCACATACCCTGAAACTCCTGCCCTGAAACTCATGCACTGAAACTCATACCCTGAAACTCATGCACTGAAACTCATGCCCTGAATCACATGCCCTAAAACTCATGCCCTGAATCATCTGCCCAGAAACTCATGCCCTGAATTACATGCCCTGAAACACCTGCCCTGAATCTCATGCCCTGAAACTCATGCCCCTAATCTCATGGCCTGAAACTCCTGCCCTCAAACTCATGCACTGAAACTCATGCCCTGAATCTCATGCCTTGAAACTCCTGCCCTCAAACTCATGCACTGAAACTCATGCCCTGAATCTCATGCCCTGAAACACCTGCACTGAAACTCATGCCATGAATCTCATATCCTGAAACTGACGCCTTGAATCACATGCCCTGAAACTCCTGCCCTGAAACTCATGCCCTGAAACTCATGCCCTGAAACTCATGCCCTGAATCTCATGCACTGAATCTCGTGCCCTGAAACTCCTGCACTGAAACACCTGCCCTGAATCTCCTGCCCTGAAAATGAAGCCCTGAATCTCATGCCCTGAATCTCATGCCCTGAAACTCATGCCCTGAAACTCATGCCCTGAATCTCCTGTCCTGAAACTCATGCCCTGAATCTCATGCCCTGAATCTCATGCCCTGAAACTCCTGCACTGAAACACCTGCCCTGAATCTCCTGCACTGAAAATCATGCCCTGAATATCATGCCCTGAATCTCATGCTCTGAAACTCATGCCCTGAATCTCATGCCCTGAAACTCATGCCCTGAATCTCATACCCTGAATCTCATGTTCAGAAACTCCTGCACTGAAACACCTGCCCTGAATCTCCTGCCCTGAAAATCATGCCCTGAAACTCAAGCCCTGAATCTCCTGCCCTGAAACTCATGCACTGAAACTCATGCCCTGAATCACATGGCCTAAAACTCCTGCCCTGAATCATCTGCCCAGAAACTCATGCCCTGAATTACATGCCCTGAAATTCCTGCCCTGAATCTCATGCCCTGAAACTCATGCCCTGAATCTCATGCCCTGAAACTCCTGCCCTCAAACTCATGCAGTGAAACTCAAGCCCTGAATTTCATGCCTTGAAACTCCTGTCCTGAATCTCATGCCCTGAAACTCATGCCCTGAATCTCATGCCCTGAAACTCCTGCACTGAAACTCATGCCATGAATCTCATATCCTGAAACTCACGCCCTGAATTACATACCCTGAAACTCCTGCCTTGAAACGCATGCCCTGAAACTCATTCCCTGAATCTCCTTTCCTAAAACTCATGCCCTGAATCTCATGCCCTGAAATTCCTGCACTGAAACTCATGCCCTGAATCTCCTGCCCTGAATCTCATGCTCTGAAACTCGTGCACTGAATCTCATGCCCTCAAGTTCCTGCACTGAAACTCATGCCCTGAATCTCATGCCCTGAAACTCATGCCCTGAACCTCATGCCCTGAAACTCAAGCCCTGAATCTCATGCCCTGAAACTCATGCCCTAAATCACATACCCTCAAACTCCTGCCCTGAAACTCATGCACTGAATCTCATGCCCTGAACCACATGCCCTAAAACTAATGCCCTGAATCATCTGCCCAGAAACTCATGCCCTGAATTACATGCCCTGAAACACCTGCCCTGAATCTCATGCCCTGAAACTCACGCCCTGAATCACATGCCCTGAAACTCCTGCCCTGAAACTCATGCCCTGAAACTCATGCCCTGAAACTCATGCCCTGAATCTCCTGTCCTGAAACTCATGCCCTGAATCTCATGCCCTGAATCTCATGCCCTGAAACTCCTGCACTGAAACACCTGCCCTGAATCTCCTGCCCTGAAAATGAAGCCCTGAATCTCATGCTCTAAAACTCGTGCACTGAATCTTATGCCCTCAATTAACTGCACTGAAACTCATGCCCTGAATCTCATGCCCTGAAACTCATGCCCTGAACCTCATGCCCTGAAACTCAAGCCCTGAATCTCATGCCCTGAAACTCTTGCCCTAAATCACATACCCTGAAACTCCTGCCCTGAAACTCATG
Organism: Mobula birostris; assembly: GCF_030028105.1. Taxonomy (NCBI): domain Eukaryota; kingdom Metazoa; phylum Chordata; class Chondrichthyes; order Myliobatiformes; family Myliobatidae; genus Mobula; species Mobula birostris. The sequence continues at coordinate 21,259 of NW_027275254.1, forward strand.
CACTGAAACTCATGCCCTGAATCACATGCCCTAAAACTCCTGCCCTGAATCATCTGCCCAGAAACTCATGCCCTGAATTACATGCCCTGAAATACCTGCCCTGAATCTCATGCCCTGAAATTCATGCCCTGAATCTCATGCCCTGAAACTCCTGCACTGAAACTCATGCCCTGAAACTCATGCCCTGAATCACATGCCCTAAAATTCCTGCCCTGAATCAGCTGCCCAGAAACTCATGCCCTGAATTACATGCCCTGAAATATCTGCCCTGAATCTCATGCACTGAAACTCATGCCCTGAATCTCATGCCCTGAATCTCACGCTCTGAAACTCGTGCACTGAATCTCATGACCTCAAGTTACTGCACTGAAACTCATGCCCTGAATCTCATGTCCTGAAACTCCTGCACTGAAACACCTGCCCTGAATCTCCTGCCTTGAAAATCATGACCTGAATCTCATGCCCTGAACCTCATGCCCTGAAACTCAAGCCCTGAATCTCATGCCCTGAAACTCATGCCCTAAATCACATACCCTGAAACTCCTGCCCTGAATCATCTGCCCAGAAACTCATGCCCTGAATTACATGCCCTGAAATACCTGCCCTGAATCTCATGCCCTGAAACTCATGCCCTGAATCTCATGCCCTGAAACTCCTGCCCTCAAACTCATGCACTGAAACTCATGCCCTGAATCTCATGCCTTGAAACTCCTGCCCTCAAACTCATGCACTGAAACTCATGCCCTGAATCTCATGCCCTGAAACACCTGCACTGAAACTCATGCCATGAATCTCATATCCTGAAACTCACGCCTTGAATCACATGCCCTGAAACTCCTGCCCTGAAACTCGTGCCCTGAACCTCATGCCCTGAAACTCAAGCCCTGAATCTCATGCCCTGAAACTCATGCCCTAAATCTCATACCCTGAAACTCCTGCCCTGAATCATCTGCCCAGAAACTCATGCCCTGAATTACATGCCCTGAAATACCTGCCCTGAATCTCATGCCCTGAAACTCATGCCCTGAATCTCATGCCCTGAAACTCCTGCCCTCAAACTCATGCACTGAAACTCATGCCCTGAATCTCATATCCTGAAACTCACGCCTTGAATCACATGCCCTGAAACTCCTGCCCTGAAACTCATGCCCTGAAACTCATGCCCTGAAACTCATGCCCTGAATCTCATGCCCTGAATCTCGTGCCCTGAAACTCCTGCACTGAAACACCTGCCCTGAATCTCCTGCCCTGAAAATGATGCCCTGAATCTCATGCCCTGAATCTCATGCCCTGAAACTCATGCCCTGAAACTCATGACCTGAATCTCCTGTCCTGAAACTCATGCCCTGAATCTCATGCCCTGAATCTCATGCCCTGAAACTCCTGCACTGAAACACCTGCCCTGAATCTCCTGCCCTGAAAATCATGCCCTGAATCTCATGCCGTGAATCTCAAGCCCTGAATCTCATGCCCTGAAACTCATGCCCGACATCACATACCCTGAAACTCCTGACCTGAAACTCATGCACTGAAACTCATACCCTGAAACTCATGCACTGAAACTCATGCCCTGAATCACATGCCCTAAAACTCATGCCCTGAATCATCTGCCCAGAAACTCATGCCCTGAATTACATGCCCTGAAACACCTGCCCTGAATCTCATGCCCTGAAACTCATGCCCTTAATCTCATGGCCTGAAACTCCTGCCCTCAAACTCATGCACTGAAACTCATGCCCTGAATCTCATGCCTTGAAACTCCTGCCCTCAAATTCATGCACTGAAACTCATGCCCTGAATCTCATGCCCTGAAACACCTGCACTGAAACTCATGCCATGAATCTCATATCCTGAAACTCACGCCTTGAATCACATGCCCTGAAACTCCTGCCCTGAAACTCATGCCCTGAAACTCATGCCCTGAAACTCATGCCCTGAATCTCATTCACTGAATCTCGTGCCCTGAAACTCCTGCACTGAAACACCTGCCCTGAATCTCCTGCCCTGAAAATGAAGCCCTGAATCTCATGCCCTGAATCTCATGCCCTGAAACTCATGCACTGAAACTCATGCCCTGAATCACATGCCCTAAAACTCCTGCCCTGAATCATCTGCCCAGAAACTCATGCCCTGAATTACATGCCCTGAAATACCTGCCCTGAATCTCATGCCCTGAAATTCATGCCCTGAATCTCATGCCCTGAAACTCCTGCACTGAAACTCATGCCCTGAAACTCATGCCCTGAATCACATGCCCTAAAATTCCTGCCCTGAATCAGCTGCCCAGAAACTCATGCCCTGAATTACATGCCCTGAAATATCTGCCCTGAATCTCATGCACTGAAACTCATGCCCTGAATCTCATGCCCTGAATCTCACGCTCTGAAACTCGTGCACTGAATCTCATGACCTCAAGTTACTGCACTGAAACTCATGCCCTGAATCTCATGTCCTGAAACTCCTGCACTGAAACACCTGCCCTGAATCTCCTGCCTTGAAAATCATGACCTGAATCTCATGCCCTGAATCTCATGCTCTGAAACTCGTGCACTGAATCTCATGCCCTCAAGTTCCTGCACTGAAACTCAAGCCCTGAATCTCATGCCCTGAAACTCATGCCCTGAACCTCATGCCCTGAAACTCAAGCCCTGAATCTCATGCCCTGAAACTCATGCCCTAAATCACATACCCTGAAACTCCTGCCCTGAATCATCTGCCCAGAAACTCATGCCCTGAATTACATGCCCTGAAATACCTGCCCTGAATCTCATGCCCTGAAACTCATGCCCTGAATCTCATGCCCTGAAACTCCTGCCCTCAAACTCATGCACTGAAACTCATGCCCTGAATCTCATGCCTTGAAACTCCTGCCCTCAAACTCATGCACTGAAACTCATGCCCTGAATCTCATGCCCTGAAACACCTGCACTGAAACTCATGCCATGAATCTCATATCCTGAAACTCACGCCTTGAATCACATGCCCTGAAACTCCTGCCCTGAAACTCATGCCCTGAACCTCATGCCCTGAAACTCAAGCCCTGAATCTCATGCCCTGAAACTCATGCCCTAAATCACATACCCTGAAACTCCTGCCCTGAATCATCTGCCCAGAAACTCATGCCCTGAATTACATGCCCTGAAATACCTGCCCTGAATCTCATGCCCTGAAACTCATGCCCTGAATCTCATGCCCTGAAACTCCTGCCCTCAAACTCATGCACTGAAACTCATGCCCTGAATCTCATGCGTTGAAACTCCTGCCCTCAAACTCATGCACTGAAACTCATGCCCTGAATCTCATATCCTGAAACTCACGCCTTGAATCACATGCCCTGAAACTCCTGCCCTGAAACTCATGCCCTGAAACTCATGCCCTGAAACTCATGCCCTGAATCTCATGCCCTGAATCTCGTGCCCTGAAACTCCTGCACTGAAACACCTGCCCTGAATCTCCTGCCCTGAAAATGATGCCCTGAATCTCATGCCCTGAATCTCATGCCCTGAAACTCATGCCCTGAAACTCATGACCTGAATCTCCTGTCCTGATACTCATGCCCTGAATCTCATGCCCTGAATCTCATGCCCTGAAACTCCTGCACTGAAACACCTGCCCTGAATCTCCTGCCCTGAAAATCATGCCCTGAATCTCATGCCGTGAATCTCAAGCCCTGAATCTCATGCCCTGAAACTCATGCCCTACATCACATACCCTGAAACTCCTGCCCTGAAACTCATGCCCTGAATCACATGCCCTAAAACTCATGCCCTGAATCATCTGCCCAGAAACTCATGCCCTGAATTACATGCCCTGAAACACCTGCCCTGAATCTCATGCCCTGAAACTCATGCCCTTAATCTCATGGCCTGAAACTCCTGCCCTCAAACTCATGCACTGAAACTCATGCCCTGAATCTCATGCCTTGAAACTCCTGCCCTCAAACTCATGCACTGAAACTCATGCCCTGAATCTCATGCCCTGAAACACCTGCACTGAAACACATGCCATGAATCTCATATCCTGAAACTCACGCCTTGAATCACATGCCCTGAAACTCCTGCCCTGAAACTCATGCCCTGAAACTCATGCCCTGAAACTCATGCCCTGAATCTCATGCACTGAATCTCGTGCCCTGAAACTCCTGCACTGAAACACCTGCCCTGAATCTCCTGCCCTGAAAATGAAGCCCTGAATCTCATGCCCTGAATCTCATGCCCTGAAACTCATGCCCTGAAACTCATGCCATGAATCTCCTGTCCTGAAACTCATGCCCTGAATCTCATGCCCTGAATCTCATGCCCTGAAACTCCTGCACTGAAACACCTGCCCTGAATCTCCTGCACTGAAAATCATGCCCTGAATATCATGCCCTGAATCTCATGCTCTGAAACTCATGCCCTGAATCTCATGCCCTGAATCTCCTGCACTGAAACTCATGCCATGAATCTCATATCCTGAAACTCATGCCCTGAATCTCATGCCCTGAATCTCATGTTCAGAAACTCCTGCACTGAAACACCTGCCCTGAATCTCCTGCCCTGAAAATCATGCCCTGAAACTCATACCCTGAAACTCATGCACTGGAACTCATGCCCTGAATCACATGCCCTAAAACTCATGCCCTGAATCATCTGCCCAGAAACTCATGCCCTGAATTACATGCCCTGAAACACCTGCCCTGAATCTCATGCCCTGAAACTCATGCCCTTAATCTCATGGCCTGAAACTCCTGCCCTCAAACTCATGCACTGAAACTCATGCCCTGAATCTCATGCCTTGAAACTCCTGCCCTCAAACTCATGCACTGAAACTCATGCCCTGAATCTCATGCCCTGAAACACCTGCACTGAAACTCATGCCATGAATCTCATATCCTGAAACTCACGCCTTGAATCACATGCCCTGAAACTCCTGCCCTGAAACTCATGCCCTGAAACTCATGCCCTGAAACTCATGCCCTGAATCTCATGCACTGAATCTCGTGCCCTGAAACTCCTGCACTGAAACACCTGCCCTGAATCTCCTGCCCTGAAAATGAAGCCCTGAATCTCATGCCCTGAATCTCATGCCCTGAAACTCATGCCCTGAAACTCATGCCATGAATCTCCTGTCCTGAAACTCATGCCCTGAATCTCATGCCCTGAAACTCCTGCACTGAAACACCTGCCCTGAATCTCCTGCACTGAAAATCATGCCCTGAATATCATGCCCTGAATCTCATGCTCTGAAACTCATGCCCTGAATCTCATGCCCTGAATCTCCTGCACTGAAACTCATGCCATGAATCTCATATCCTGAAACTCATGCCCTGAATCTCATGTTCAGAAACTCCTGCACTGAAACACCTGCCCTGAATCTCCTGCCCTGAAAATCATGCCCTGAAACTCAAGCCCTGAATCTCCTGCCCTAAAACTCATGCACTGAAACTCATGCCCTGAATCACATGGCCTAAAACTCCTGCCCTGAATCATCTGCCCAGAAACTCATGCCCTGAATTACATGCCCTGAAATTCCTGCCCTGAATCTCATGCCCTGAAACTCATGCCCTGAATCTCATGCCCTGAAACTCCTGCCCTCAAACTCATGCAGTGAAACTCAAGCCCTGAATTTCATGCCTTGAAACTCCTGTCCTGAATCTCATGCCCTGAAACTCACGCCCTGAATCACATGCCCTGAAACTCCTGCCCTGAAACTCATGCCCTGAAACTCATGCCCTGAAACTCATGCCCTGAATCTCCTGTCCTGAAACTCATGCCCTGAATCTCATGCCCTGAATCTCATGCCCTGAAACTCCTGCACTGAAACACCTGCCCTGAATCTCCTGCCCTGAAAATGAAGCCCTGAATCTCATGCTCTAAAACTCGTGCACTGAATCTTATGCCCTCAATTAACTGCACTGAAACTCATGCCCTGAATCACATGCCCTGAAACTCATGCCCTGAACCTCATGCCCTGAAACTCAAGCCCTGAATCTCATGCCCTGAAACTCTTGCCCTAAATCACATACCCTGAAACTCCTGCCCTGAAACTCATGCACTGAAACTCATGCCCTGAATCACATGCCCTAAAACTCCTGCCCTGAATCATCTGCCCAGAAACTCATGCCCTGAATTACATGCCCTGAAATACCTGCCCTGAATCTCATGCCCTGAAATTCATGCCCTGAATCTCATGCCCTGAAACTCCTGCACTGAAACTCATGCCCTGAAACACATGCCCTGAATCACATGCCCTAAAATACCTGCCCTGAATCAGCTGCCCAGAAACTCATGCCCTGAATTACATGCCCTGAAATATCTGCCCTGAATCTCATGCACTGAAACTCACGCCCTGAATTAAATGCCCTGAAACTCCTGCCCTCAAACTCATGCACTGAAACTCATGCCCTGAATCTCATGCCTTGAAACTCCTGCCCTCAAACTTATGCACTGAAACTCATGCCCTGAATCTCCTGCACTGAAACTCATGCCATGAATCTCATATCCTGAAACTCATGCCCTGAATCTCATGCCCTGAATCTCATGCCCTGAAACTCCTGCACTGAAACACCTGCCCTGAATCTCCTGCCCTGAAAATCCTGCCCTGAAACTCAAGCCCTGAATCTCATGCACTGAAACTCATGCCCTAAATCTCATACCCTGAATCTCCTGCCCTGAAACTCATGCACTGAAACTCATGCCCTGAATCACATGCCCTAAAACTCCTGCCCTGAATCATCTGCCCAGAAACTCATGCCCTGAATTACTTGCGCTGAAATTCCTGCCCTGAATCTCATGCCCTGAAACTCATGCCCTGAATCACATGCCCTAAAACTCCTGCCCTGAATCATCTGCCCAGAAACTCATGCCCTGAATTACATGCCCTGAAATACCTGCCCTGAATCTCATGCCCTGAAATTCATGCCCTGAATCTCATGCCCTGAAACTCCTGCACTGAAACTCATGCCCTGAAACACATGCCCTGAATCACATGCCCTAAAATTCCTGCCCTGAATCAGCTGCCCAGAAACTCATGCCCTGAATTACATGCCCTGAAATATCTGCCCTGAATCTCATGCACTGAAACTCACGCCCTGAATTAAATGCCCTGAAACTCCTGCCCTCAAACTCATGCACTGAAACTCATGCCCTGAATCTCATGCCTTGAAACTCCTGCCCTCAAACTTATGCACTGAAACTCATGCCCTGAATCTCCTGCACTGAAACTCATGCCATGAATCTCATATCCTGAAACTCATGCCCTGAATCTCATGCCCTGAATCTCATGCCCTGAAACTCCTGCACTGAAACACCTGCCCTGAATCTCCTGCCCTGAAAATCATGCCCTGAAACTCAAGCCCTGAATCTCATGCACTGAAACTCATGCCCTAAATCTCATACACTGAATCTCCTGCCCTGAAACTCCTGCACTGAAACTCATGCCATGAATCTCATATCCTGAAACTCATGCCCTGAATCTCATGCCCTGAATCTCATGCCCTGAAACTCCTGCACTGAAACACCTGCCCTGAATCTCCTGCCCTGAAAATCATGCCCTGAAACTCAAGCCCTGAATCTCATGCACTGAAACTCATGCCCTAAATCTCATACCCTGAATCTCCTGCCCTGAAACTCATGCACTGAAACTCATGCCCTGAATCACATGCCCTAAAACTCCTGCCCTGAATCATCTGCCCAGAAACTCATGCCCTGAATTACTTGCGCTGAAATTCCTGCCCTGAATCTCATGCCCTGAAACTCATGCCCTGAATCTCATGCCCTGAAACTCCTGCCCTCAAGCTCATGCAGTGAAACTCAAGCCCTGAATTTCATGCCTTGAAACTCCTGTCCTGAATCTCATGCCCTGAAACTCATGCCCTGAATCTCATGCCCTGAAACTCCTGCACTGAAACTCATGCCATGAATCTCATATCCTGAAACTCACGCCCTGAATTACATACCCTGAAACTCCTGCCTTGAAACGCATGCCCTGAAAATCATTCCCTGAATCTCCTGTACTAAAACTCATGCCCTGAATCTCATGCCCTGAAATTCCTGCACTGAAACACCTGCCCTGAATCTCCTGCCCTGAAACTCATGCCCAGAATCTCATGCCCTGAATCTCATGCTCTGAAACTCGTGCACTGAATCTCATGCCCTCAAGTTCCTGCACTGAAACTCATGCCCTGAATCTCATGCGCTGAACCTCATGCCCTGAAACTCAAGCCCTGAATCTCATGCCCTGAAACTCATGCCCTAAATCACATACCCTGAAACTCCTGCCCTGAAACTCATGCACTGAATCTCATGCCCTGATCCACATGCCCTAAAACTAATGCCCTGAATCATCTGCCCAGAAACTCATGCCCTGAATTACATGCCCTGAAATACCTGCCCTGAATCTCATGCCCTGAAACTCCTGCCCTCAAACTCATGCACTGAAACTCATGCCCTGAATCTCATGCCTTGAAACTCCTGCCCTTAAATTCATGCACTGAAACTCATGCCCTGAATCTCATGCCCTGAAACACCTGCACTGAATCTCATGCTCTGAAACTCATGCCCTGAATCTCATGCCCTGAATCTCGTGCCCTGAAACTCCTGCACTGAAACACCTGCCCTGAATCTCCTGCCCTGAAAATGAAGCCCTGAATCTCATGCTCTAAAACTCGTGCACTGAAACTCATGCCCTGAATCACATGCCCTAAAACTCATGCCCTGAATCATCTGCCCAGAAACTCATGCCCTGAATTACATGCCCTGAAATACCTGCCCTGAATCTCATGCCCTGAAACTCATGCCCTGAATCTCATGCCCTGAAACTCCTGCACTGAAACTCATGCCATGAATCTCATATCCTGAAACTCACGCCCTGAATTACATGCCCTGAAACTCCTGCCCTGAAACTCATGCCCTGAAACTCATGCCCTGAAACTCATGCCCTGAATCTCCTGTCCTAAAACTCATGACCTGAATCTCATGTCCTGAATCTCATGCCCTGAAACTCCTGCACTGAAACACCTGCCCTGAATCTCCTGCCCTGAAACTCATGCCCTGAATCTCATGCCCTGAAGCTCACGCTCTGAAACTCGTGCACTGAATCTCACGACCTCAAGTTACTGCACTGAAACTCATGCCCTGAATCTCATGTCCTGAAACTCCTGCACTGAAACACCTGCCCTGAATCTCCTGCCTTGAAAATCATGACCTGATTCTCATGCCCTGAATCTCATGCTCTGAAATTCGTGCACTGAATCTCATGCCCTCAAGTTCCTGCACTGAAACTCAAGCCCTGAATCTCATGCCCTGAAACTCATGCCCTGAACCTCATGCCCTGAAACTCAAGCCCTGAATCTCATGCCCTGAAACTCATGCCCTAAATCACATACCCTGAAACTCCTGCCCTGAATCATCTACCCAGAAACTCATGCCCTGAATTACATGCCCTGAAATACCTGCCCTGAATCTCATGCCCTGAAACTCATGCCCTGAATCTCATGCCCTGAAACTCCTGCCCTCAAACTCATGCACTGAAACTCATGCCCTGAATCTCATGCCTTGAAACTCCTGCCCTCAAACTCATGCACTGAAACTCATGCCCTGAATCTCATGCCCTGAAACACCTGCACTGAAACTCATGCCATGAATCTCATATCCTGAAACTCACGCCTTGAATCACATGCCCTGAAACTCCTGCCCTGAAACTCATGCCCTGAAACTCATGCCCTGAATCTCATGCCCTGAATCTCGTGCCCTGAAACTCCTGCACTGAAACACCTGCCCTGAATCTCCTGCCCTGAAAATGAAGCCCTGAATCACATGCCCTGAATCTCATGCCCTGAAACTCATGCCCTGAAACTCATGCCCTGAATCTCCTGTCCTGAAACTCATGCCCTGAATCTCATGCCCTGAATCTCATGCCCTGAAACTCCTGCACTGAAACACCTGCCCTGAATCTCCTGCCCTGAAAATCATGCCCTGAATCTCATGCCGTGAATCTCAAGCCCTGAATCTCATGCCCTGAAACTCATGCCCTACATCACATACCCTGAAACTCCTGCCCTGAAACTCATGCACTGAAACTCATACCCTGAAACTCATGCACTGAAACTCATGCCCTGAATCACATGCCCTAAAACTCATGCCCTGAATCATCTGCCCAGAAACTCATGCCCTGAATTACATGCCCTGAAACACCTGCCCTGAATCTCATGCCCTGAAACTCATGCCCTTAATCTCATGGCCTGAAACTCCTGCCCTCAAACTCATGCACTGAAACTCATGCCCTGAATCTCATGCCTTGAAACTCCTGCCCTCAAACTCATGCACTGAAACTCATGCCCTGAATCTCATGCCCTGAAACACCTGCACTGAAACTCATGCCATGAATCTCATATCCTGAAACTCACGCCTTGAATCACATGCCCTGAAACTCCTGCCCTGAAACTCATGCCCTGAAACTCATGCCCTGAAACTCATGCCCTGAATCTCATGCCCTGAATCTCGTGCCCTGAAACTCCTGCACTGAAACACCTGCCCTGAATCTCCTGCCCTGAAAATGAAGCCCTGAATCTCATGCCCTGAATCTCATGCCCTGAAACTCATGCCCTGAAACTCATGCCCTGAATCTCCTGTCCTGAAACTCATGCCCTGAATCTCATGCCCTGAATCTCATGCCCTGAAACTCCTGCACTGAAACACCTGCCCTGAATCTCCTGCCCTGAAAATCATGCCCTGAATCTCATGCCCTGAATCTCATGCCCTGAATCTCATGCTCTGAAACTCATGCCCTGAATCTCATGCCCTGAAACTCCTGCACTGAAACTCATGCCATGAATCTCATATCCTGAAACTCACGCCCTGAATCTCATGCCCTGAATCTCATGCCCAGAAACTCCTGCACTGAAACACCTGCCCTGAATCTCCTGCCCTTAAAATCATGCCCTGAAACTCAAGCCCTGAATCTCCTGCCCTGAAACTCATGCACTGAAACTCATGCCCTGAATTACATGCCCTGAAATTCCTGCCCTGAATCTCATGCCCCGAAACTCATGCCCTGAATCTCATGCCCTGAAACTCCTGCCCTCAAACTCATGCAGTGAAACTCAAGCCCTGAATTTCATGCCTTGAAACTCCTGTCCTGAATCTCATGCCCTGAAACTCATGCCCTGAATCTCATGCCCTGAAACTCCTGCACTGAAACTCATGCCATGAATCTCATATCCTGAAACTCAGGCCTTGAATCACATGCCCTGAAACTCCTGCCCTGAAACTCATGCCCTGAAACTCATGCCCTGAAACTCATGCTCTGAATCTCATGCCCTGAATCTCGTGCCCTGAAACTCCTGCACTGAAACACCTGCCCTGAATCTCATGCCCTGAAACTCATGCCCTGAATCTCATGCCCTGAAACTCCTGCTCTGAAACTCATGCACTGAAACTCATGCCCTGAATTACATGCCCTAAAACTCCTGCCCTGAATCATCTGCCCAGAAACTCATGCCCTGAATTACATGCCCTGAAATACCTGCCCTGAATCTCATGCCCTGAAACTCATGCCCCGAATCTCGTGCCCTGGTACTCCTGCACTGAAACTCATGCCATGAATCTCATATCCTGAAACTCACGCCCTGAATTACATGCCCTGAAACTCCTTCCCTGAAACTCATGCCCTGAAACTCATGCCCTGAAACTCATGCCCTGAAACTCATGCCCTGAATCTCCTGTCCTAAAAATCATGCCCTGAATCTCATGCCCTGAAACTCATGCCCTGAATCTCATGCCCTGAAACTCCTGCGCTCAAACTCATGCACTGAAACTCATGCCCTGAATCTCATGCCTTGAAACTCCTGCCCTCAAACTCATGCACTGAAACTCATGCCCTGAATCTCATGCCCTGAAACACCTGCACTGAAACTCATGCCATGAATCTCATATCCTGAAACTCACGCCTTGAATCACATACCCTGAAAGTCCTGCCCTGAAACTCATGCCCTGAAACTCATGCACTGAAACTCATGCCCTGATTCTCACGCCCTGAATCTCCTGCACTGAAAATGAAGCCCTGAATCTCATGCTCTAAAACTCTTGCACTGAATCTCATGCCCTGAAACTCAAGCCCTGAATCTCCTGCACTGAATCTCTTGCCCTAAATCACATACCCTGAAACTCCTGCCCTGAAACTCATGCACTGAAACTCATGCCCTGAATCACATGCCCTAAAACTCCGGCCCTGAATCATCTGCCCAGAAACTCATGCCCTGAATCTCATGCCCTGAAACCCCTGCTCTGAAACTCATGCACTGAAACTCATGCCCTGAATCACATGCCCTAAAACTCCTGCCCTGAATCATCTGCCCAGAAACTCATGCCCTGAATTACATGCCCTGAAATACCTGCCCTGAATCTCATGCCCTGAAACTCATGCCTTGAATCTCATGCCCTGAAACTCCTGCACTGAAATTCATGCCATGAATCTCATATCCTGAAACTCACGCCCTGAATTACATGCCCTGAAACTCCTGCCCTGAAACTCATGCCCTGAAACTCATGCCCTGAATCTCCTGTCCTAAAACTCATGCCCTGAATCTCATGCCCTGAATCTCATGCCCTGAAACTCCTGCACTGAAACACCAGCCCTGAATCTCCTGCCCTGAAACTCATGCCCTGAAACTCATGCCCTGAATCTCATGTCCTGAAACTCCTGCCCTGAATCACCTACCCTGAAACTCATGCCCTGAATCTCATGCCCTGAAACTCCTGCACTGAAACTCATGCCATGAATCTCAGATCCTGAAACTCACGCCCTGAATCACATGCCCTGAAACTCCTGCCCTGAAACTCATGCCCTGAAACTCATGCCCTGAAACTCATGCCCTGAATCTCCTGTCCTGAAACTCATGCCCTGAATCTCCTGCCCTGAATCTCATGTCCTGAAACTCCTGCACCGAAACACCTGCCCTGAATCTCCTGCCCTGAAAATCATGCCCTGAATCTCATGCCCTGAATCTCATGGTCTGAAACTCATGCCCTGAATCTCATGCTCTCAAGTTCCTGCACTGAAACTCATGCCCTGAATCTCATGACCTGAATCTCATGCCCTGAATCTCATGGTCTGAAACTCAAGCCCTGAATCTCATGCTCTCAAGTTCCTGCACTGAAACTCATGTCCTGAATCTCATGACCTGAGACTCATGCACTGAAACTCATGTCCTGAAACTCCTGCACTGAAACACCTGCCCTGAATCTCCTGCCTTGAAAATCATGACCTGAATCTCATGCCCTGAATCTCATGCTCTGAAACTCGTGCACTGAATCTCATGCCCTCAAGTTCCTGTACTGAAACTCAAGCCCTGAATCTCATGCCCTGAAACTCATGCCCTGAACCTCATGCCCTGAAACTCAAGCCCTGAATCTCATGCCCTGAAACTCATGCCCTAAATCACATACCCTGAAACTCCTGCCCTGAATCATCTACCCAGAAACTCATGCCGTGAATTACATGCCCTGAAATACCTGCCCTGAATCTCATGCCCTGAAACTCATGCCCTGAATCTCATGCCCTGAAACTCCTGCCCTCAAACTCATGCACTGAAACTCATGCCCTGAATCTCATGCCTTGAAACTCCTGCCCTCAAACTCATGCACTGAAACTCATGCCCTGAAACACCTGCACTGAAACTCATGCCATGAATCTCATATCCTGAAACTCACGCCTTGAATCACATGCCCTGAAACTCCTGCCCTGAAACTCATGCCCTGAAACTCATGCCCTGAATCTCATGCCCTGAATCTCGTGCCCTGAAACTCCTGCACTGAAACACCTGCCCTGAATCTCCTGCCCTGAAAATGAAGCCCTGAATCACATGCCCTGAATCTCATGCCCTGAAACTCATGTCCTGAAACTCATGCCCTGAATCTCTTGTCCTGAAACTCATGCCCTGAATCTCATGCCCTGAATCTCATGCCCTGAAACTCCTGCACTGAAACACCTGCCCTGAATCTCCTGCCCTGAAAATCATGCCCTGAATCTCATGCCGTGAATCTCAAGCCCTGAATCTCATGCCCTGAAACTCATGCCCTACATCACGTACCCTGAAACTCCTGCCCTGAAACTCATGCACTGAAACTCATACCCTGAAACTCATGCACTGAAACTCATGCCCTGAATCACATGCCCTAAAACTCATGCCCTGAATCATCTGCCCAGAAACTCATGCCCTGAATTACATGCCCTGAAACACCTGCCCTGAATCTCATGCCCTGAAACTCATGCCCTTAATCTCATGGCCTGAAACTCCTGCCCTCAAACTCATGCACTGAAACTCATCCCCTGAATCTCATGCCTTGAAACTCCTGCCCTCAAACTCATGCACTGAAACTCATGCCCTGAATCTCATGCCCTGAAACACCTGCACTGAAACTCATGCCATGAATCTCATATCCTGAAACTCACGCCTTGAATCACATGCCCTGAAACTCATGCCCTGATACTCATGCCCTGAAACTCATGCCCTGAATCTCATGCCCTGAATCTCGTGCCCTGAAACTCCTGCACTGAAACACCTGCCCTGAATCTCCTGCCCTGAAAATGAAGCCCTGAATCTCATGCCCTGAATCTCATGCCCTGAAACTCATGCCCTGAAACTCATGCCCTGAATCTCCTGTCCTGAAACTCATGCCCTGAATCTCATGCCCTGAATCTCATGCCCTGAAACTCCTGCACTGAAACACCTGCCCTGAATCTCCTGCCCTGAAAATCATGCCCTGAATCTCATGCCCTGAATCTCATGCCCTGAATCTCATGCTCTGAAACTCATGCCCTGAATCTCATGCCCTGAAACTCCTGCACTGAAACTCATGCCATGAATCTCATATCCTGAAACTCACGCCCTGAATCTCATGCCCTGAATCTCATGCCCAGAAACTCCTGCACTGAAACACCTGCCCTGAATCTCCTGTCCTTAAAATCATGCCCTGAAACTCAAGCCCTGAATCTCCTGCCCTGAAACTCATGCACTGAAACTCATGCCCTGAATTACATGCCCTGAAATTCCTGCCCTGAATCTCATGCCCCGAAACTCATGCCCTGAATCTCATGCCCTGAAACTCCTGCCCTCAAACTCATGCAGTGAAACTCAAGCCCTGAATTTCATGCCTTGAAACTCCTGTCCTGAATCTCATGCCCTGAAACTCATGCCCTGAATCTCATGCCCTGAAACTCCTGCACTGAAACTCATGCCATGAATCTCATATCCTGAAACTCAGGCCTTGAATCACATGCCCTGAAACTCCTGCCCTGAAACTCATGCCCTGAAACTCATGCCCTGAAACTCATGCTCTGAATCTCATGCCCTGAATCTCGTGCCCTGAAACTCCTGCACTGAAACACCTGCCCTGAATCTCATGCCCTGAAACTCATGCCCTGAATCTCATGCCCTGAAACTCCTGCTCTGAAACTCATGCACTGAAACTCATGCCCTGAATTACATGCCCTAAAACTCCTGCCCTGAATCATCTGCCCAGAAACTCATGCCCTGAATTACATGCCCTGAAATACCTGCCCTGAATCTCATGCCCTGAAACTCATGCCCCGAATCTCGTGCCCTGGTACTCCTGCACTGAAACTCATGCCATGAATCTCATATCCTGAAACTCACGCCCTGAATTACATGCCCTGAAACTCCTTCCCTGAAACTCATGCCCTGAAACTCATGCCCTGAAACTCATGCCCTGAAACTCATGCCCTGAATCTCCTGTCCTAAAAATCATGCCCTGAATCTCATGCCCTGAAACTCATGCCCTGAATCTCATGCCCTGAAACTCCTGCGCTCAAACTCATGCACTGAAACTCATGCCCTGAATCTCATGCCTTGAAACTCCTGCCCTCAAACTCATGCACTGAAACTCATGCCCTGAATCTCATGCCCTGAAACACCTGCACTGAAACTCATGCCATGAATCTCATATCCTGAAACTCACGCCTTGAATCACATACCCTGAAAGTCCTGCCCTGAAACTCATGCCCTGAAACTCATGCACTGAAACTCATGCCCTGATTCTCACGCCCTGAATCTCCTGCACTGAAAATGAAGCCCTGAATCTCATGCTCTAAAACTCTTGCACTGAATCTCATGCCCTGAAACTCAAGCCCTGAATCTCCTGCACTGAATCTCTTGCCCTAAATCACATACCCTGAAACTCCTGCCCTGAAACTCATGCACTGAAACTCATGCCCTGAATCACATGCCCTAAAACTCCTGCCCTGAATCATCTGCCCAGAAACTCATGCCCTGAATCTCATGCCCTGAAACCCCTGCTCTGAAACTCATGCACTGAAACTCATGCCCTGAATCACATGCCCTAAAACTCCTGCCCTGAATCATCTGCCCAGAAACTCATGCCCTGAATTACATGCCCTGAAATACCTGCCCTGAATCTCATGCCCTGAAACTCATGCCTTGAATCTCATGCCCTGAAACTCCTGCACTGAAATTCATGCCATGAATCTCATATCCTGAAACTCACGCCCTGAATTACATGCCCTGAAACTCCTGCCCTGAAACTCATGCCCTGAAACTCATGCCCTGAATCTCCTGTCCTAAAACTCATGCCCTGAATCTCATGCCCTGAATCTCATGCCCTGAAACTCCTGCACTGAAACACCAGCCCTGAATCTCCTGCCCTGAAACTCATGCCCTGAAACTCATGCCCTGAATCTCATGTCCTGAAACTCCTGCCCTGAATCACCTACCCTGAAACTCATGCCCTGAATCTCATGCCCTGAAACTCCTGCACTGAAACTCATGCCATGAATCTCAGATCCTGAAACTCACGCCCTGAATCACATGCCCTGAAACTCCTGCCCTGAAACTCATGCCCTGAAACTCATGCCCTGAAACTCATGCCCTGAATCTCCTGTCCTGAAACTCATGCCCTGAATCTCCTGCCCTGAATCTCATGTCCTGAAACTCCTGCACCGAAACACCTGCCCTGAATCTCCTGCCCTGAAAATCATGCCCTGAATCTCATGCCCTGAATCTCATGGTCTGAAACTCATGCCCTGAATCTCATGCTCTCAAGTTCCTGCACTGAAACTCATGCCCTGAATCTCATGACCTGAATCTCATGCCCTGAATCTCATGGTCTGAAACTCAAGCCCTGAATCTCATGCTCTCAAGTTCCTGCACTGAAACTCATGTCCTGAATCTCATGACCTGAGACTCATGCACTGAAACTCATGTCCTGAAACTCCTGCACTGAAACACCTGCCCTGAATCTCCTGCCTTGAAAATCATGACCTGAATCTCATGCCCTGAATCTCATGCTCTGAAACTCGTGCACTGAATCTCATGCCCTCAAGTTCCTGCACTGAAACTCAAGCCCTGAATCTCATGCCCTGAAACTCATGCCCCGAACCTCATGCCCTGAAACTCAAGCCCTGAATCTCATGCCCTGAAACTCATGCCCTAAATCACATACCCTGAAACTCCTGCCCTGAATCATCTACCCAGAAACTCATGCCCTGAATTACATGCCCTGAAATACCTGCCCTGAATCTCATGCCCTGAAACTCATGCCCTGAATCTCATGCCCTGAAACTCCTGCCCTCAAACTCATGCACTGAAACTCATGCCCTGAATCTCATGCCTTGAAACTCCTGCCCTCAAACTCATGCACTGAAACTCATGCCCTGAATCTCATGCCCTGAAACACCTGCACTGAAACTCATGCCATGAATCTCATATCCTGAAACTCACGCCTTGAATCACATGCCCTGAAACTCCTGCCCTGAAACTCATGCCCTGAAACTCATGCCCTGAATCTCATGCCCTGAATCTCGTGCCCTGAAACTCCTGCACTGAAACACCTGCCCTGAATCTCCTGCCCTGAAAATGAAGCCCTGAATCACATGCCCTGAATCTCATGCCCTGAAACTCATGCCCTGAAACTCATGCCCTGAATCTCTTGTCCTGAAACTCATGCCCTGAATCTCATGCCCTGAATCTCATGCCCTGAAACTCCTGCACTGAAACACCTGCCCTGAATCTCCTGCCCTGAAAATCATGCCCTGAATCTCATGCCGTGAATCTCAAGCCCTGAATCTCATGCCCTGAAACTCATGCCCTACATCACGTACCCTGAAACTCCTGCCCTGAAACTCATGCACTGAAACTCATACCCTGAAACTCATGCACTGAAACTCATGCCCTGAATCACATGCCCTAAAACTCATGCCCTGAATCATCTGCCCAGAAACTCATGCCCTGAATTACATGCCCTGAAACACCTGCCCTGAATCTCATGCCCTGAAACTCATGCCCTTAATCTCATGGCCTGAAACTCCTGCCCTCAAACTCATGCACTGAAACTCATGCCCTGAATCTCATGCCTTGAAACTCCTGCCCTCAAACTCATGCACTGAAACTCATGCCCTGAATCTCATGCCCTGAAACACCTGCACTGAAACTCATGCCATGAATCTCATATCCTGAAACTCACGCCTTGAATCACATGCCCTGAAACTCATGCCCTGATACTCATGCCCTGAAACTCATGCCCTGAATCTCATGCCCTGAATCTCGTGCCCTGAAACTCCTGCACTGAAACACCTGCCCTGAATCTCCTGCCCTGAAAATGAAGCCCTGAATCTCATGCCCTGAATCTCATGCCCTGAAACTCATGCCCTGAAACTCATGCCCTGAATCTCCTGTCCTGAAACTCATGCCCTGAATCTCATGCCCTGAATCTCATGCCCTGAAACTCCTGCACTGAAACACCTGCCCTGAATCTCCTGCCCTGAAAATCATGCCCTGAATCTCATGCCCTGAATCTCATGCCCTGAATCTCATGCTCTGAAACTCATGCCCTGAATCTCATGCCCTGAAACTCCTGCACTGAAACTCATGCCATGAATCTCATATCCTGAAACTCACGCCCTGAATCTCATGCCCTGAATCTCATGCCCAGAAACTCCTGCACTGAAACACCTGCCCTGAATCTCCTGCCCTTAAAATCATGCCCTGAAACTCAAGCCCTGAATCTCCTGCCCTGAAACTCATGCACTGAAACTCATGCCCTGAATCACATGCCCTAAAACTCCTGCCCTGAATCATCTGCCCAGAAACTGATGCCCTGAATTACATGCCCTGAAATTCCTGCCCTGAATCTCATGCCCTGAAACTCATGACCTGAATCTCATGCCCTGAAACTCCTGCCCTCAAACTCATGCAGTGAAACTCAAGCCCTGAATTTCATGCCTTGAAACTCCTGTCCTGAATCTCATGCCCTGAAACTCATGCCCTGAATCTCATGCCCTGAAACTCCTGCACTGAAACTCATGCCATGAATCTCATATCCTGAAACTCAGGCCTTGAATCACATGCCCTGAAACGCCTGCCCTGAAACTCATGCCCTGAAACTCATGCCCTGAAACTCATGCTCTGAATCTCATGCCCTGAATCTCGTGCCCTGAAACTCCTGCACTGAAACACCTGCCCTGAATCTCATGCCCTGAAACTCATGCCCTGAATCTCATGCCCTGAAACTCCTGCTCTGAAACTCATGCACTGAAACTCATGCCCTGAATTACATGCCCTAAAACTCCTGCCCTGAATCATCTGCCCAGTAACTCATGCCCTGAATTACATGCCCTGAAATACCTGCCCTGAATCTCATGCCCTGAAACTCATGCCCCGAATCTCGTGCCCTGGTACTCCTGCACTGAAACTCATGCCATGAATCTCATATCCTGAAACTCACGCCCTGAATTACATGCCCTGAAACTCGTGCCCTGAAACTCATGCCCTGAAACTCATGCCCTGAATCTCCTGTCCTAAAAATCATGCCCTGAATCTCATGCCCTGAAACTCATGCCCTGAATCTCATGCCCTGAAACTCCTGCGCTCAAACTCATGCACTGAAACTCATGCCCTGAATCTCATGCCTTGAAACTCCTGCCCTCAAACTCATGCACTGAAACTCATGCCCTGAATCTCATGCCCTGAAACACCTGCACTGAAACTCATGCCATGAATCTCATATCCTGAAACTCACGCCTTGAATCACATACCCTGAAAGTCCTGCCCTGAAACTCATGCCCTGAAACTCATGCACTGAAACTCATGCCCTGAATCTCACGCCCTGAAACTCGTGCCCTGAAACTCCTGCACTGAAACACCTGCCCTGAATCTCCTGCCCTGAAAATGAAGCCCTGAATCTCATGCTCTAAAACTCTTGCACTGAATCTCATGCCCTCAAGTTCCTGCACTGAAACTCATGCCCTGAATCTCATGCCCTGAGACTCATGCCCTGAACCTCATGCCCTGAAACTCAAGCCCTGAATCTCCTGCCCTGAATCTCTTGCCCTAAATCACATACCCTGAAACTCCTGCCCTGAAACTCATGCACTGAAACTCATGCCCTGAATCACATGCCCTAAAACTCCTGCCCTGAATCATCTGCCCAGAAACTCATGCCCTGAATCTCATGCCCTGAAACCCCTGCTCTGAAACTCATGCACTGAAACTCATGCCCTGAATCACATGCCCTAAAACTCCTGCCCTGAATCATCTGCCCAGAAACTCATGCCCTGAATTACATGCCCTGAAATACCTGCCCTGAATCTCATGCCCTGAAACTCAAGCCCTGAATCTCATGCCCTGAAACTCCTGCACTGAAATTCATGCCATGAATCTCATATCCTGAAACTCACGCCCTGAATTACATGCCCTGAAACTCCTGCCCTGAAACTCATGCCCTGAAACTCATGCCCTGAATCTCCTGTCCTAAAACTCATGCCCTGAATCTCATGCCCTGAAACTCCTGCACTGAAACACCAGCCCTGAATCTCCTGCCCTGAAACTCATGCCCTGAAACTCATGCCCTGAATCTCATGTCCTGAAACTCCTGCCCTGAATCACCTACCCTGAAACTCATGCCCTGAATCTCATGCCATGAAACTCCTGCACTGAAACTCATGCCATGAATCTCAGATCCTGAAACTCACGCCCTGAATCACATGCCCTGAAACTCCTGCCCTGAAACTCATGCCCTGAAACTCATGCCCTGAAACTCATGCCCTGAATCTCCTGTCCTGAAACTCATGCCCTGAATCTCCTGCCCTGAATCTCATGTCCTGAAACTCCTGCACCGAAACACCTGCCCTGAATCTCCTGCCCTGAAAATCATGCCCTGAATCTCATGCCCTGAATCTCATGGTCTGAAACTCATGCCCTGAATCTCATGCTCTCAAGTTCCTGCACTGAAACTCATGCCCTGAATCTCATGACCTGAAACTCATGCCCTGAACCTCATGCCCTGAAACTCAAGCACTGAATCTCATGCCCTGAAACTCATGCCCTAAATCACATACCCTAAAACTCCTGCCCTGAAACTCATGCACTCAATCTCATGCCCTGAAACTCATGCCCTGAACCTCATGCCCTGAAACTCAAGCCCTGAATCTCATGCCCTGAAACTCATGCCATAAATCACATACCCTGAAACTACTGCCCTGAGACTCATGCACTGAAACTCATGCCCTGAATCACATGCCTTAAAATTCCTGCCCTGAATCATCTGACAGAAACTCATGCCCTGAATTACATGCCCTGAAATACCTGCCTTGAATCTCATGCCCTGAAACTCATGCCCTGAATCTCATGCCCTGAATCTCATGCCCTGAAACTCCTGCACTGAAACACCAGCCCTGAATCTCCTGCCTTGAAGATCATGCCCTGAATCTCATGCCCTGAATCTCATGCTCTGAAACTCGTGCACTGAATCACATCCCCTCAAGTTCCTGCACTGAAACTCATGCCCTGAATCTCATGCCCTGAAACTCATGCCCTGAACCTCATGCCCTGAAACTCAAGCCCTGAATCTCATGCCCTGAAACTCATGCCCTAAATCACATACCCTGAAACTCCTGCATTGAAACTCATGCACTGAAACTCATGCCCTGAATCTCATGCCCTGAATCACCTGCACTGAAACTCATGCCATGAATCTCATATCCTGAAACTCACGCCTTGAATCACATGCCCTGAAACTCCTGCCCTGAAACTCATGCCCTGAAACTCATGCCCTGAATCTCATGCCCTGAATCTCGTGCCCTGAAACTCCTGCACTGAAAAACCTGCCCTGAATCTCCTGCCCTGAAAATGAAGCCCTGAATCTCATGCTCTAAAACTCGTGCACTGAATCTCATGCCCTCAAGTTCCTGCATTGAAACTCATGCTCTGAATCTCATGCCCTGTAACTCACGCACTGAAATTCAAGCCCTGAATCTCATGCCCTAAAACTCCTGCCCTGAATCTTCTGCCCA
This sequence comes from Mobula birostris, assembly GCF_030028105.1. Taxonomy (NCBI): domain Eukaryota; kingdom Metazoa; phylum Chordata; class Chondrichthyes; order Myliobatiformes; family Myliobatidae; genus Mobula; species Mobula birostris. The sequence continues at coordinate 43,564 of NW_027275254.1, forward strand.
GAAACTCATGCCCTGAATTACATGCCCTGAAAAACCTGCCCTGAATCTCATGCCCTGAAACTCATGCCCTGAATCTCATGCCCTGAAAGTCCTGCACTGAAACTCATGCACTGAAACTCATGCCCTGAATCACATGCCCTAAAACTCCTGCCCTGAATCATCTGCCCAGAAACTCATGCCTTCAATTACATGCCCTGAAATACCTGCCCTGAATCTCATGCCCTGAAACTCATGCCCTGAATCTCATGCCCTGAAACTCATGCCATAAATCACATACCCTGAAACTACTGCCCTGAGACTCATGCACTGAAACTCATGCCCTGAATCACATGCCTTAAAATTCCTGCCCTGAATCATCTGACAGAAACTCATGCCCTGAATTACATGCCCTGAAATACCTGCCTTGAATCTCATGCCCTGAAACTCATGCCCTGAATCTCATGCCCTGAATCTCATGCCCTGAAACTCCTGCACTGAAACACCAGCCCTGGATCTCCTGCCTTGAAGATCATGCCCTGAATCTCATGCCCTGAATCTCATGCTCTGAAACTCGTGCACTGAATCACATCCCCTCAAGTTCCTGCACTGAAACTCATGCCCTAAATCTCATGCCCTGAAACTCATGCCCTGAACCTCATGCCCTGAAACTCAAGCCCTGAATCTCATGCCCTGAAACTCATGCCCTAAATCACATACCCTGAAACTCCTGCATTGAAACTCATGCACTGAAACTCATGCCCTGAATCTCATGCCCTGAATCACCTGCACTGAATCTCATGCCATGAATCTCATATCCTGAAACTCACGCCTTGAATCACATGCCCTGAAAGTCCTGCCCTGAAACTCATGCCCTGAAACTCATGCCCTGAAACTCATGTGCTGAATCTCATGCCCTGAATCTCGTGCCCTGAAACTCCTGCACTGAAAAACCTGCCCTGAATCTCCTGCCCTGAAAATGAAGCCCTGAATCTCATGCTCTAAAACTCGTGCACTGAATCTCATGCCCTCAAGTTCCTGCACTGAAACTCATGCTCTGAATCTCATGCCCTGAAACTCATGCACTGAAATGCAAGCCCTGAATCTCATGCCCTAAAACTCCTGCCCTGAATCTTCTGCCCAGAAACTCATGCCCTGAATTACATGCCCTGAAAAACCTGCCCTAAAACTCATGCCCTGAATCTCATGCCCTGAATCTCATGCCCTGAAACTCCTGCACTGAAACACCAGCCCTGAATCTCCTGCCCTGAAACTCATGCCCTGAATCTCATGCCCTGAATCTCACGCTCTGAAACTCGTGCACTGAATCTCATGACCTCAAGTTCCTGCACTGAAACTCATGCCCTGAATCTCATGTCCTGAAACTCCTGCCCTGAATCACCTACCCTGAAACTCATGCCCTGAATCTCATGCCCTGAAACTCCTGCACTGAAACTCATGCCATGAATCTCAGATCCTGAAACTCACGCCCTGAATCACATGCCCTGAAACTCCTGCCCTGAAACTCATGCCCTGAAACTCATGCCCTGAAACTCATGCCCTGAATCTCCTGTCCTGAAACTCATGCCCTGAATCTCCTGCCCTGAATCTCATGCCCTGAAACTCCTGCACCGAAACACCTGCCCTGAATCTCCTGCCCTGAAAATCATGCCCTGAATCTCATGCCCTGAATCTCATGGTCTGAAACTCATGCCCTGAATCTCATGCACTCAAGTTCCTGCACTGAAACTCATGCCCTGAATCTCATGACCTGAAACTCATGCCCTGAACCTCATGCCCTGAAACTCAAGCCCTGAATCTCATGCCCTGAAACTCATGCCCTAAATCACATACCCTAAAACTCCTGCCCTGAAACTCATGCACTCAATCTCATGCCCTGAATCACATGCCCTAAAACTCCTGCCCTGAAACTCATGCCCTGAACCTCATGCCCTGAAACTCAAGCCCTGAATCTCATGCCCTGAAACTCATGCCATAAATCACATACCCTGAAACTACTGCCCTGAGACTCATGCACTGAAACTCATGCCCTGAATCACATGCCTTAAAATTCCTGCCCTGAATCATCTGACAGAAACTCATGCCCTGAATTACATGCCCTGAAATACCTGCCTTGAATCTCATGCCCTGAAACTCATGCCCTGAATCTCATGCCCTGAATCTCATGCCCTGAAACTCCTGCACTGAAACACCAGCCCTGAATCTCCTGCCTTGAAGATCATGCCCTGAATCTCATGCCCTGAATCTCATGCTCTGAAACTCGTGCACTGAATCACATCCCCTCAAGTTCCTGCGCTGAAACTCATGCCCTGAATCTCATGCCCTGAAACTCATGCCCTGAACCTCATGCCCTGAAACTCAAGCCCTGAATCTCATGCCCTGAAACTCATGCCCTAAATCACATACCCTGAAACTCCTGCATTGAAACTCATGCACTGAAACTCATGCCCTGAATCTCATGCCCTGAATCACCTGCACTGAAACTCCTGCCTTGAAACTCATGCCCTGAAACTCATGCCCTGAAACTCAAGCCCTGAATCTCATGCCCTGAATCTCGTGCCCTGAAACTCCTGCACTGAAAAACCTGCCCTGAATCTCCTGCCCTGAAAATGAAGCCCTGAATCTCATGCTCTAAAACTCGTGCACTGAATCTCATGCCCTCAAGTTCCTGCACTGAAACTCATGCTCTGAATCTCATGCCCTGAAACTCATGCACTGAAATTCAAGCCCTGAATCTCATGCCTTAAAACTCCTGCCCTGAATCTTCTGCCCAGAAACTCATGCCCTGAATTACATGCCCTGAAAAACCTGCCCTGAATCTCATGCCCTGAAACTCATGCCCTGAATCTCATGCCCTGAAAGTCCTGCACTGAAACTCATGCACTGAAACTCATGCCCTGAATCACATGCCCTAAAACTCCTGCCCTGAATCATCTGCCCAGAAACTCATGCCCTCAATTACATGCCCTGAAATACCTGCCCTGAATCTCATGCCCTGAAACTCATGCCCTGAATCTCATGCCCTGAAACTCCTGCACTCAAACTCATGCCATGAATCTCATATCCTGAAACTCACGCCCTGAATTACATGCCCTGAAACTCCTGCCCTGAAACTCATGCCCTGAAACTCATGCCCTGAATCTCCTGTCCTAAAACTCATGCCCTGAATCTCATGCTCTGAATCTCATGCCCTGAAACTCCTGCACTGAAACACCTGCCCTGAATCTCCTGCCCTGAAAATCATACCCTGAATCTCATGCCCTGAAACTCAAGCCCTGAATCTCATGCCCTGAAACTCATGCCCTAAATCACATACCCTGAAACTCCGGCCCTGAAACTCATGCACTGAATCTCATGCCCTGAACCACATGCCCTAAAACTAATGCCCTGAATCATCTGCCCAGAAACTCATGCCCTGAATTACATGCCCTGAAACACCTGCCCTGAATCTCATGCCCTGAAACTCACGCCCTGAATCACATGCCCTGAAACTCCGGCCCTGAAACTCATGCCCTGAAACTCATGCCCTGAAACTCATGCCCTGAATCTCCTGTCCTGAAACTCATGCCCTGAATCTCATGCCCTGAATCTCATGCCCTGAAACTCCTGCACTGAAACACCTGCCCTGAATCTCCTGCCCTGAAAATGAAGCCCTGAATCTCATGCTCTAAAACTCGTGCACTGAATCTCATGCCCTCAATTAACTGCACTGAAACTCATGCCCTGAATCTCATGCCCTGAAACTCATGCCCTGAACCTCATGCCCTGAAACTCAAGCCCTGAATCTCATGCCCTGAAACTCTTGCCCTAAATCACATACCCTGAAACTCCTGCCCTGAAACTCATGCACTGAAACTCATGCCCTGAATCACATGTCCTAAAACTCCTGCCCTGAATCATCTGCCCAGAAACTCATGCCCTGAATTACATGCCCTGAAATACCTGCCCTGAATCTCATGCCCTGAAATTCATGCCCTGAATCTCTTGCCCTGAAACTCCTGCACTGAAACTCATGCCCTGAAACTCATGCCCTGAATCACATGCCCTAAAATTCCTGCCCTGAATCTTCTGCCCAGAAACTCATGCCCTGAATTACATGCCCTGAAAAACCTGCCCTGAATCTCATGCCCTGAAACTCATGCCCTGAATCTCATGCCCTGAAAGTCCTGCACTGAAACTCATGCACTGAAACTCATGCCCTGAATCACATGCCCTAAAACTCCTGCCCTGAATCATCTGCCCAGAAACTCATGCCCTCAATTACATGCCCTGAAATACCTGCCCTGAATCTCGTGCCCTGAAACTCATGCCCTGAATCTCATGCCCTGAAACTCCTGCACTCAAACTCATGCCATGAATCTCATATCCTGAAACTCACGCCCTGAATTACATGCCCTGAAACTCCTGCCCTGAAACTCATGCCCTGAAACTCATGCCCTGAAACTCATGCCCTGAATCTCCTGTCCTAAAACTCATGCCCTGAATCTCATGCTCTGAATCTCATGCCCTGAAACTCCTGCACTGAAACACCTGCCCTGAATCTCCTGCCTGAAACTCGTACCCTGAATCTCATGCCCTGAATCTCATGCCCTGAAACTCAAGCCCTGAATCTCATGCCCTGAAACTCATGCCCTAAATCACATACCCTGAAACTCCTGCCCTGAAACTCATGCACTGAATCTCATGCCCTGAACCACATGCCCTAAAACTAATGCCCTGAATCATCTGCCCAGAAACTCATGCCCTGAATTCCATGCCCTGAAACACCTGCCCTGAATCTCATGCCCTGAAACTCACGCCCTGAATCACATGCCCTGAAACTCCTGCCCTGAAACTCATGCCCTGAAACTCATGCCCTGAATCTCCTGTCCTTAAACTCATGCCCTGAATCTCATGCCCTGAATCTCATGCCCTGAAACTCCTGCACTGAAACACCTGCCCTGAATCTCCTGCCCTGAAAATGAAGCCCTGAATCTCATGCTCTAAAACTCGTGCACTGAATCTCATGCCCTCAATTAACTGCACTGAAACTCATGCCCTGAATCTCATGCCCTGAAACTCATGCCCTGAACCTCATGCCCTGAAACTCAAGCCCTGAATCTCATGCCCTGAAACTCTTGCCCTAAAACACATACCCTGAAACTCCTGCCCTGAAACTCATGCACTGAAACTCATGCCCTGAATCGCATGCCCTAAAACTCCTGCCCTGAATCATCTGCCCAGAAGCTCATGCCCTGAATTACATGCCCTGAAATACCTGCCCTGAATCTCATGCCCTGAAATTCATGCCCTGAATCTCATGCCCTGAAACTCCTGCACTGAAACTCATGCCCTGAAACTCATGCCCTGAATCACATGCCCTAAAATTCCTGCCCTGAATCAGCTGCCCAGAAACTCATGCCCTGAATTACATGCCCTGAAATATCTGCCCTGAATCTCATGCACTGAAACTCACGCCCTGAATTACATGCCCTGAAACTCCTGCCCTCAAACTCATGCACTGAAACTCATGCCCTGAATCTCATGCCTTGAAACTCCTGCCCTCAAACTTATGCACTGAAACTCATGCCCTGAATCTCCTGCACTGAAACTCATGCCATGAATCTCATATCCTGAAACTCATGCCCTGAATCTCATGCCCTGAATCTCATGCCCTGAAACTCCTGCACTGAAACACCTGCCCTGAATCTCCTGCCCTGAAAATCATGCCCTGAAACTCAAGCCCTGAATCTCATGCACTGAAATTCATGCCCTAAATCTCATACCCTGAATCTCCTGCCCTGAAACTCATGCACTGAAACTCATGCCCTGAATCACATGCCCTAAAACTCCTGCCCTGAATCATCTGCCCAGAAACTCATGCCCTGAATTACATGCCCTGAAATTCCTGCCCTGAATCTCATGCCCTGAAACTCATGCCCTGAATCTCATGCCCTGAAACTCCTGCCCTCAAGCTCATGCAGTGAAACTCAAGCCCTGAATTTCATGCCTTGAAACTCCTGTCCTGAATCTCATGCCCTGAAACTCATGCCCTGAATCTCATGCCCTGAAACTCCTGCACTGAAACTCATGCCATGAATCTCATATCCTGAAACTCACGCCCTGAATTACATACCCTGAAACTCCTGCCTTGAAACGCATGCCCTGAAAATCATTCCATGAATCTCCTGTCCTAAAACTCATGCCCTGAATCTCATGCCCTGAAATTCCTGCACTGAAACACCTGCCCTGAATCTCCTGCCCTGAAACTCATGCCCAGAATCTCATGCCCTGAATCTCATGCTCTGAAACTCGTGCACTGAATCTCATGCCCTCAAGTTCCTGCACTGAAACTCATGCCCTGAATCTCATGCCCTGAACCTCAAGCCCTAAAACTCAAGCCCTGAATCTCATGCCCTGAAACTCATGCCCTAAATCACATACCCTGAAACTCCTGCCCTGAAACACATGCCCTGAATCTCATGCCTTGAAGCTCCTGCCCTCAAATTCATGCACTGAAACTCATGCCCTGAATCTCATGCCCTGAAACACCTGCACTGAATCTCATGCCCTGAAACTCATGCCCTGAATCTCATGCCCTGAATCTCGTGCCCTGAAACTCATGCCCTGAATCACATGCCCTAAAATTCCTGCCCTGAATCTTCTGCCCAGAAACTCATGCCCTGAATTACATGCGCTGAAAAACCTGCCCTGAATCTCATGCCCTGAAACTCATGCCCTGAATCTCATGCCCTGAAAGTCCTGCACTGAAACTCATGCACTGAAACTCATGCCCTGAATCACATGCCCTAAAACTCCTGCCCTGAATCATCTGCCCAGAAACTCATGCCCTCAATTACATGCCCTGAAATACCTGCCCTGAATCTCATGCCCTGAAACTCATGCCCTGAATCTCATGCCCTGAAACTCCTGCACTCAAACTCATGCCATGAAACTCATGCCCTGAAACTCATGCCCTGAATCTCCTGTCCTAAAACTCATGCCCTGAATCTCATGCTCTGAATCTCATGCCCTGAAACTCCTGCACTGAAACACCTGCCCTGAATCTCCTGCCCTGAAAATCATGCCCTGAATCTCATGCCCTGAATCTCATGCCCTGAAACTCAAGCCCTGAGTCTCATGCCCTGAAACTCATGCCCTAAATCACATACCATGAAACTCCTGCCCTGAAACTCATGCACTGAATCTCATGCCCTGAACCACATGCCCTAAAACTAATGCCCTGAATCATCTGCCCAGAAACTCATGTCCTGAATTACATGCCCTGAAACACCTGCCCTGAATCTCATGCCCTGAAACTCACGCCCTGAATCACATGCCCTGAAACTCCTGCCCTGAAACTCATGCCCTGAAACTCATGCCCTGAATCTCCTGTCCTGAAACTCATGCCCTGAATCTCATGCCCTGAATCTCATGCCCTGAAACTCCTGCACTGAAACACCTGCCCTGAATCTCCTGCCCCGAAAATGAAGCCCTGAATCTCATGCTCTAAAACTCGTGCACTGAATCTCATGCCCTCAATTAACTGCACTGAAACTCATGCCCTGAATCTCATGCCCTGAAACTCATGCCCTGAACCTCATGCCCTGAAACTCAAGCCCTGAATCTCATGCCCTGAAACTCTTGCCCTAAATCACATACCCTGAAACTCCTGCCCTGAAACTCATGCACTGAAACTCATGCCCTGAATCACATGCCCTAAAACTGCTGCCCTGAATCATCTGCCCAGAAACTCATGCCCTGAATTACATGCCCTGAAATACCTGCCCTGAATCTCATGCCCTGAAATTCATGCCCTGAATCTCATGCCCTGAAACTCCTGCACTGAAACTCATGCCCTGAAACTCATGCCCTGAATCACATGCCCTAAAATTCCTGCCCTGAATCAGCTGCCCAGAAACTCATGCCCTGAATTACATGCCCTGAAATATCTGCCCTGAATCTCATGCACTGAAACTCACGCCCTGAATTACATGCCCTGAAACTCCTGCCCTCAAACTCATGCACTGAAACTCATGCCCTGAATCTCATGCCTTGAAACTCCTGCCCTCAAACTTATGCACTGAAACTCATGCCCTGAATCTCCTGCACTGAAACTCATGCCATGAATCTCATATCCTGAAACTCATGCCCTGAATCTCATGCCCTGAATCTCATGCCCTGAAACTCCTGCACTGAAACACCTGCCCTGAATCTCCTGCCCTGAAAATCATGCCCTGAAACTCAAGCCCTGAATCTCATGCACTGAAACTCATGCCCTAAATCTCATACCCTGAATCTCCTGCCCTGAAACTCATGCACTGAAAATCATGCCCTGAATCACATGCCCTAAAACTCCTGCCCTGAATCATCTGCCCAGAAACTCATGCCCTGAATTACATGCCCTGAAATACCTGCCCTGAATGTCATGCCCTGGAACTCATGCCCTGAATCTCATGCCCTGAATCTCATGCCCTGAAACTCATGCCCTGAATCTCATGCCCTGAAACTCATGCCCTGAAACTCATGCCCTGAATCTCCTGTCCTTAAACTCATGCCCTGAATCTCATGCCCTGAATCTCATGCTCTGAAACTCGTGCACTGAATCTCATGCCCTCAAGTTCCTGCACTGAAACTCATGCCCTGAATCTCATGCCCTGAACCTCAAGCCCTAAAACTCAAGCCCTGAATCTCATGCTCTGAAACTCATGCCCTAAATCACATACCCTGAAACTCCTGCCCTGAAACTCATGCCCTGAATCTCATGCCTTGAAGCTCCTGCCCTCAAATTCATGCACTGAAACTCATGCCCTGAATCTCATGCCCTGAAACACCTGCACTGAATCTCATGCCCTGAAACTCATGCCCTGAATCTCATGCCCTGAATCTCGTGCCCTGAAACTCATGCCCTGAATCACATGCCCTAAAATTCCTGCCCTGAATCTTCTGCCCAGAAACTCATGCCCTGAATTACATGCGCTGAAAAACCTGCCCTGAATCTCATGCCCTGAAACTCATGCCCTGAATCTCATGCCCTGAAAGTCCTGCACTGAAACTCATGCACTGAAACTCATGCCCTGAATCACATGCCCTAAAACTCCTGCCCTGAATCATCTGCCCAGAAACTCATGCCCTCAATTACATGCCCTGAAATACCTGCCCTGAATCTCATGCCCTGAAACTCATGCCCTGAATCTCATGCCCTGAAACTCCTGCACTCAAACTCATGCCATGAAACTCATGCCCTGAAACTCATGCCCTGAATCTCCTGTCCTAAAACTCATGCCCTGAATCTCATGCTCTGAATCTCATGCCCTGAAACTCCTGCACTGAAACACCTGCCCTGAATCTCCTGCCCTGAAAATCATGCCCTGAATCTCATGCCCTGAATCTCATGCCCTGAAACTCAAGCCCTGAGTCTCATGCCCTGAAACTCATGCCCTAAATCACATACCCTGAAACTCCTGCCCTGAAACTCATGCCCTGAATCACATGCCCTAAAATTCCTGCCCTGAATCTTCTGCCCAGAAACTCATGCCCTGAATTACATGCCCTGAAAAACCTGCCCTGAATCTCATGCCCTGAAACTCATGCCCTGAATCTCATGCCCTGAAAGTCCTGCACTGAAACTCATGCACTGAAACTCATGCCCTGAATCACATGCCCTAAAACTCCTGCCCTGAATCATCTGCCCAGAAACTCATGCCCTCAATTACATGCCCTGAAATACCTGCCCTGAATCTCATGCCCTGAAACTCATGCCCTGAATCTCATGCCCTGAAACTCCTGCACTCAAACTGATGCCATGAATCTCATATCCTGAAACTCACGCCCTGAATTACATGCCCTGAAACTCCTGCCCTGAAACTCATGCCCTGAAACTCATGCCCTGAAACTCATGCCCTGAATCTCCTGTCCTAAAACTCATGCCCTGAATCTCATGCTCTGAATCTCATGCCCTGAAACTCCTGCACTGAAACACCTGCCCTGAATCTCCTGCCTGAAACTCGTACCCTGAATCTCATGCCCTGAATCTCATGCCCTGAAACTCAAGCCCTGAATCTCATGCCCTGAAACTCATGCCCTAAATCACATACCCTGAAACTCCTGCCCTGAAACTCATGCACTGAATCTCATGCCCTGAACCACATGCCCTAAAACTAATGCCCTGAATCATCTGCCCAGAAACTCATGCCCTGAATTCCATGCCCTGAAACACCTGCCCTGAATCTCATGCCCTGAAACTCACGCCCTGAATCACATGCCCTGAAACTCCTGCCCTGAAACTCATGCCCTGAAACTCATGCCCTGAATCTCCTGTCCTTAAACTCATGCCCTGAATCTCATGCCCTGAATCTCATGCCCTGAAACTCCTGCACTGAAACACCTGCCCTGAATCTCCTGCCCTGAAAATGAAGCCCTGAATTACATGCCCTGAAACTCATGCCCTGAACCTCATGCCCTGAAACTCAAGCCCTGAATCTCATGCCCTGAAACTCTTGCCCTAAAACACATACCCTGAAACTCCTGCCCTGAAACTCATGCACTGAAACTCATGCCCTGAATCGCATGCCCTAAAACTCCTGCCCTGAATCATCTGCCCAGAAGCTCATGCCCTGAATTACATGCCCTGAAATACCTGCCCTGAATCTCATGCCCTGAAATTCATGCCCTGAATCTCATGCCCTGAAACTCCTGCACTGAAACTCATGCCCTGAAACTCATGCCCTGAATCACATGCCCTAAAATTCCTGCCCTGAATCAGCTGCCCAGAAACTCATGCCCTGAATTACATGCCCTGAAATATCTGCCCTGAATCTCATGCACTGAAACTCACGCCCTGAATTACATGCCCTGAAACTCCTGCCCTCAAACTCATGCACTGAAACTCATGCCCTGAATCTCATGCCTTGAAACTCCTGCCCTCAAACTTATGCACTGAAACTCATGCCCTGAATCTCCTGCACTGAAACTCATGCCATGAATCTCATATCCTGAAACTCATGCCCTGAATCTCATGCCCTGAATCTCATGCCCTGAAACTCCTGCACTGAAACACCTGCCCTGAATCTCCTGCCCTGAAAATCATGCCCTGAAACTCAAGCCCTGAATCTCATGCACTGAAATTCATGCCCTAAATCTCATACCCTGAATCTCCTGCCCTGAAACTCATGCACTGAAACTCATGCCCTGAATCACATGCCCTAAAACTCCTGCCCTGAATCATCTGCCCAGAAACTCATGCCCTGAATTACATGCCCTGAAATTCCTGCCCTGAATCTCATGCCCTGAAACTCATGCCCTGAATCTCATGCCCTGAAACTCCTGCCCTCAAGCTCATGCAGTGAAACTCAAGCCCTGAATTTCATGCCTTGAAACTCCTGTCCTGAATCTCATGCCCTGAAACTCATGCCCTGAATCTCATGCCCTGAAACTCCTGCACTGAAACTCATGCCATGAATCTCATATCCTGAAACTCACGCCCTGAATTACATACCCTGAAACTCCTGCCTTGAAACGCATGCCCTGAAAATCATTCCCTGAATCTCCTGTCCTAAAACTCATGCCCTGAATCTCATGCCCTGAAACTCATGCCCAGAATCTCATGCCCTGAATCTCATGCTCTGAAACTCGTGCACTGAATCTCATGCCCTCAAGTTCCTGCACTGAAACTCATGCCCTGAATCTCATGCCCTGAACCTCAAGCCCTAAAACTCAAGCCCTGAATCTCATGCCCTGAAACTCATGCCCTAAATCACATACCCTGAAACTCCTGCCCTGAAACTCATGCCCTGAATCTCATGCCTTGAAGCTCCTGCCCTCAAATTCATGCACTGAAACTCATGCCCTGAATCTCATGCCCTGAAACACCTGCACTGAATCTCATGCCCTGAAACTCATGCCCTGAATCTCATGCCCTGAATCTCGTGCCCTGAAACTCATGCCCTGAATCACATGCCCTAAAATTCCTGCCCTGAATCTTCTGCCCAGAAACTCATGCCCTGAATTACATGCGCTGAAAAACCTGCCCTGAATCTCATGCCCTGAAACTCATGCCCTGAATCTCATGCCCTGAAAGTCCTGCACTGAAACTCATGCACTGAAACTCATGCCCTGAATCACATGCCCTAAAACTCCTGCCCTGAATCATCTGCCCAGAAACTCATGCCCTCAATTACATGCCCTGAAATACCTGCCCTGAATCTCATGCCCTGAAACTCATGCCCTGAATCTCATGCCCTGAAACTCCTGCACTCAAACTCATGCCATGAAACTCATGCCCTGAAACTCATGCCCTGAATCTCCTGTCCTAAAACTCATGCCCTGAATCTCATGCTCTGAATCTCATGCCCTGAAACTCCTGCACTGAAACACCTGCCCTGAATCTCCTGCCCTGAAAATCATGCCCTGAATCTCATGCCCTGAATCTCATGCCCTGAAACTCAAGCCCTGAGTCTCATGCCCTGAAACTCATGCCCTAAATCACATACCATGAAACTCCTGCCCTGAAACTCATGCACTGAATCTCATGCCCTGAACCACATGCCCTAAAACTAATGCCCTGAATCATCTGCCCAGAAACTCATGTCCTGAATTACATGCCCTGAAACACCTGCCCTGAATCTCATGCCCTGAAACTCACGCCCTGAATCACATGCCCTGAAACTCCTGCCCTGAAACTCATGCCCTGAAACTCATGCCCTGAATCTCCTGTCCTGAAACTCATGCCCTGAATCTCATGCCCTGAATCTCATGCCCTGAAACTCCTGCACTGAAACACCTGCCCTGAATCTCCTGCCCCGAAAATGAAGCCCTGAATCTCATGCTCTAAAACTCGTGCACTGAATCTCATGCCCTCAATTAACTGCACTGAAACTCATGCCCTGAATCTCATGCCCTGAAACTCATGCCCTGAACCTCATGCCCTGAAACTCAAGCCCTGAATCTCATGCCCTGAAACTCTTGCCCTAAATCACATACCCTGAAACTCCTGCCCTGAAACTCATGCACTGAAACTCATGCCCTGAATCACATGCCCTAAAACTGCTGCCCTGAATCATCTGCCCAGAAACTCATGCCCTGAATTACATGCCCTGAAATACCTGCCCTGAATCTCATGCCCTGAAATTCATGCCCTGAATCTCATGCCCTGAAACTCCTGCACTGAAACTCATGCCCTGAAACTCATGCCCTGAATCACATGCCCTAAAATTCCTGCCCTGAATCAGCTGCCCAGAAACTCATGCCCTGAATTACATGCCCTGAAATATCTGCCCTGAATCTCATGCACTGAAACTCACGCCCTGAATTACATGCCCTGAAACTCCTGCCCTCAAACTCATGCACTGAAACTCATGCCCTGAATCTCATGCCTTGAAACTCCTGCCCTCAAACTTATGCACTGAAACTCATGCCCTGAATCTCCTGCACTGAAACTCATGCCATGAATCTCATATCCTGAAACTCATGCCCTGAATCTCATGCCCTGAATCTCATGCCCTGAAACTCCTGCACTGAAACACCTGCCCTGAATCTCCTGCCCTGAAAATCATGCCCTGAAACTCAAGCCCTGAATCTCATGCACTGAAACTCATGCCCTAAATCTCATACCCTGAATCTCCTGCCCTGAAACTCATGCACTGAAAATCATGCCCTGAATCACATGCCCTAAAACTCCTGCCCTGAATCATCTGCCCAGAAACTCATGCCCTGAATTACATGCCCTGAAATACCTGCCCTGAATGTCATGCCCTGAAACTCATGCCCTGAATCTCATGCCCTGAATCTCATGCCCTGAAACTCATGCCCTGAATCTCATGCCCTGAAACTCCTGCACTGAAAAACCTGCCCTGAATCTCCTGCCCTGAAAATGAAGCCCTGAATCTCATGCTCTAAAACTCGTGCACTGAATCTCATGCCCTCAAGTTCCTGCACTGAAACTCATGCTCTGAATCTCATGCCCTGAAACTCATGCACTGAAATGCAAGCCCTGAATCTCATGCCCTAAAACTCCTGCCCTGAATCTTCTGCCCAGAAACTCATGCCCTGAATTACATGCCCTGAAAAACCTGCCCTAAAACTCATGCCCTGAATCTCATGCCCTGAATCTCATGCCCTGAAACTCCTGCACTGAAACACCAGCCCTGAATCTCCTGCCCTGAAACTCATGCCCTGAATCTCATGCCCTGAATCTCACGCTCTGAAACTCGTGCACTGAATCTCATGACCTCAAGTTCCTGCACTGAAACTCATGCCCTGAATCTCATGTCCTGAAACTCCTGCCCTGAATCACCTACCCTGAAACTCATGCCCTGAATCTCATGCCCTGAAACTCCTGCACTGAAACTCATGCCATGAATCTCAGATCCTGAAACTCACGCCCTGAATCACATGCCCTGAAACTCCTGCCCTGAAACTCATGCCCTGAAACTCATGCCCTGAAACTCATGCCCTGAATCTCCTGTCCTGAAACTCATGCCCTGAATCTCCTGCCCTGAATCTCATGCCCTGAAACTCCTGCACCGAAACACCTGCCCTGAATCTCCTGCCCTGAAAATCATGCCCTGAATCTCATGCCCTGAATCTCATGGTCTGAAACTCATGCCCTGAATCTCATGCCCTCAAGTTCCTGCACTGAAACTCATGCCCTGAATCTCATGACCTGAAACTCATGCCCTGAACCTCATGCCCTGAAACTCAAGCCTTGAATCTCATGCCCTGAAACTCATGCCCTAAATCACATACCCTAAAACTCCTGCCCTGAAACTCATGCACTCAATCTCATGCCCTGAATCACATGCCCTAAAACTCCTGCCCTGAAACTCATGCCCTGAAACTCATGCCCTGAACCTCATGCCCTGAAACTCAAGCCCTGAATCTCATGCCCTGAAACTCATGCCATAAATCACATACCCTGAAACTACTGCCCTGAGACTCATGCACTGAAACTCATGCCCTGAATCACATGCCTTAAAATTCCTGCCCTGAATCATCTGACAGAAACTCATGCCCTGAATTACATGCCCTGAAATACCTGCCTTGAATCTCATGCCCTGAAACTCATGCCCTGAATCTCATGCCCTGAAACTCCTGCACTGAAACACCAGCCCTGAATCTCCTGCCTTGAAGATCATGCCCTGAATCTCATGCCCTGAATCTCATGCTCTGAAACTCGTGCACTGAATCACATCCCCTCAAGTTCCTGCGCTGAAACTCATGCCCTGAATCTCATGCCCTGAAACTCATGCCCTGAACCTCATGCCCTGAAACTCAAGCCCTGAATCTCATGCCCTGAAACTCATGCCCTAAATCACATACCCTGAAACTCCTGCATTGAAACTCATGCACTGAAACTCATGCCCTGAATCTCATGCCCTGAATCACCTGCACTGAAACTCATGCCATGAATCTCATATCCTGAAACTCACGCCTTGAATCACATGCCCTGAAACTCCTGCCCTGAAACTCATGCCCTGAAACTCATGCCCTGAAACTCATGCCCTGAATCTCATGCCCTGAATCTCGTGCCCTGAAACTCCTGCACTGAAAAACCTGCCCTGAATCTCCTGCCCTGAAAATGAAGCCCTGAATCTCATGCTCTAAAACTCGTGCACTGAATCTCATGCCCTCAAGTTCCTGCACTGAAACTCATGCTCTGAATCTCATGCCCTGAAACTCATGCACTGAAATTCAAGCCCTGAATCTCATGCCCTAAAACTCCTGCCCTGAATCTTCTGCCCAGAAACTCATGCCCTGAATTACATGCCCTGAAAAACCTGCCCTGAATCTCATGCCCTGAAACTCATGCCCTGAATCTCATGCCCTGAAAGTCCTGCACTGAAACTCATGCACTGAAACTCATGCCCTGAATCACATGCCCTAAAACTCCTGCCCTGAATCATCTGCCCAGAAACTCATGCCCTCAATTACATGCCCTGAAATACCTGCCCTGAATCTCATGCCCTGAAACTCATGCCCTGAATCTCATGCCCTGAAACTCCTGCACTCAAACTCATGCCATGAATCTCATATCCTGAAACTCACGCCCTGAATTACATGCCCTGAAACTCCTGCCCTGAAACTCATGCCCTGAAACTCATGCCCTGAATCTCCTGTCCTAAAACTCATGCCCTGAATCTCATGCTCTGAATCTCATGCCCTGAAACTCCTGCACTGAAACACCTGCCCTGAATCTCCTGCCCTGAAAATCATACCCTGAATCTCATGCCCTGAAACTCAAGCCCTGAATCTCATGCCCTGAAACTCATGCCCTAAATCACATACCCTGAAACTCCTGCCCTGAAACTCATGCACTGAATCTCATGCCCTGAACCACATGCCCTAAAACTAATGCCCTGAATCATCTGCCCAGAAACTCATGCACTGAATTACATGCCCTGAAACACCTGCCCTGAATCTCATGCCCTGAAACTCACGCCCTGAATCACATGCCCTGAAACTCCGGCCCTGAAACTCATGCCCTGAAACTCATGCCCTGAAACTCATGCCCTGAATCTCCTGTCCTGAAACTCATGCCCTGAATCTCATGCCCTGAATCTCATGCCCTGAAACTCCTGCACTGAAACACCTGCCCTGAATCTCCTGCCCTGAAAATGAAGCCCTGAATCTCATGCTCTAAAACTCGTGCACTGAATCTCATGCCCTCAATTAACTGCACTGAAACTCATGCCCTGAATCTCATGCCCTGAAACTCATGCCCTGAACCTCATGCCCTGAAACTCAAGCCCTGAATCTCATGCCCTGAAACTCTTGCCCTAAATCACATACCCTGAAACTCCTGCCCTGAAACTCATGCACTGAAACTCATGCCCTGAATCACATGCCCTAAAACTCCTGCCCTGAATCATCTGCCCAGAAACTCATGCCCTGAATTACATGCCCTGAAATACCTGCCCTGAATCTCATGCCCTGAAATTCATGCCCTGAATCTCTTGCCCTGAAACTCCTGCACTGAAACTCATGCCCTGAAACTCATGCCCTGAATCACATGCCCTAAAATTCCTGCCCTGAATCTTCTGCCCAGAAACTCATGCCCTGAATTACATGCCCTGAAAAACCTGCCCTGAATCTCATGCCCTGAAACTCATGCCCTGAATCTCATGCCCTGAAAGTCCTGCACTGAAACTCATGCACTGAAACTCATGCCCTGAATCACATGCCCTAAAACTCCTGCCCTGAATCATCTGCCCAGAAACTCATGCCCTCAATTACATGCCCTGAAATACCTGCCCTGAATCTCATGCCCTGAAACTCATGCCCTGAATCTCATGCCCTGAAACTCCTGCACTCAAACTCATGCCATGAATCTCATATCCTGAAACTCACGCCCTGAATTACATGCCCTGAAACTCCTGCCCTGAAACTCATGCCCTGAAACTCATGCCCTGAAACTCATGCCCTGAATCTCCTGTCCTAAAACTCATGCCCTGAATCTCATGCTCTGAATCTCATGCCCTGAAACTCCTGCACTGAAACACCTGCCCTGAATCTCCTGCCTGAAACTCGTACCCTGAATCTCATGCCCTGAATCTCATGCCCTGAAACTCAAGCCCTGAATCTCATGCCCTGAAACTCATGCCCTAAATCACATACCCTGAAACTCCTGCCCTGAAACTCATGCACTGAATCTCATGCCCTGAACCACATGCCCTAAAACTAATGCCCTGAATCATCTGCCCAGAAACTCATGCCCTGAATTCCATGCCCTGAAACACCTGCCCTGAATCTCATGCCCTGAACTCACGCCCTGAATCACATGCCCTGAAACTCCTGCCCTGAAACTCATGCCCTGAAACTCATGCCCTGAATCTCCTGTCCTTAAACTCATGCCCTGAATCTCATGCCCTGAATCTCATGCCCTGAAACTCCTGCACTGAAACACCTGCCTGAATCTCCTGCCTGAAAATGAAGCCCTGAATCTCATGCTCTAAAACTCGTGCACTGAATCTCATGCCCTCAATTAACTGCACTGAAAACTCATGCCCTGAATCTCATGCCCTGAAACTCATGCCCTGAACCTCATCCCCTGAAACTCAAGCCCTGAATCTCATGCCCTGAAACTCTTGCCCCTAAACACATACCCTGAAACTCCTGCTCTGAAACTCATGCACTGAAACTTCATGCCTGAATCGCATGCCCTAAAACTCCTGCCCTGAATCATCTGCCCAGAAGCTCATGCCTGAATTACATGCCCTGAAATACCTGCCCTGAGTCTCATGCCTCTGTGAAATTCATGCCTGAATCTCATGCCCTGAAAATCCTGCACTGAAACTCATGTCCTGAAACTCATGCCCTGAATCACATGCCCTAAAATTCCTGCCCTGAATCAGCTGCCCAGAAACTCATGCCTGAATTACATGCCCTGAAATATCTGCCCTGAATCTCATGCACTGAAACTCACGCCCTGAATTACATGCCCTGAAACTCCTGCCCTCAAACTCATGCACTGAAACTCATGCCCTGAATCTCATGCCTTGAAACTCCTGCCCTCAAACTTATGCACTGAAACTCATGCCCTGAATCTCCTGCACTGAAACTCATGCCATGAATTCTCATATCCTGAAACTCATGCCCTGAATCTCATGCCCTGAATCTCATGCCCTGAAACTCCTGCACTGAAACACCTGCCCTGAATCTCCTGCCTGAAAATCATGCCCTGAAACTCAAGCCCTGAATCTCATGCACTGAAATTCATGCCCTAAATCTCATACCCTGAATCTCCTGCCCTGAAACTCATGCACTGAAACTCATGCCCTGAATCACATGCCCTAAAACTCCTGCCCTGAATCATCTGCCCCAGAAACTCATGCCCTGAATTACATGCCCTGAAATTCCTGCCCTGAATCTCATGCCCTGAAACTCATGCCCTGAATCTCATGCCCTGAAACTCCTGCCCTCAAGCTCATGCAGTGAAACTCAAGCCCTGAATTTCATGCCTTGAAACTCCTGTCCTGAATCTCATGCCCTGAAACTCATGCCCTGAATCTCATGCCTGAAACTCCTGCACTGAAACTCATGCCATGAATCTCATATCCTGAAACTCACGCCCTGAATTACATACCCTGAAACTCCTGCCTTGAAACGCATGCCCTGAAAATCATTCCCTGAATCTCCTGTCCTAAAACTCATGCCCTGAATCTCATGCCCTGAAATTCCTGCACTGAAACACCTGCCCTGAATCTCCTGCCCTGAAACTCATGCCCAGAATCTCATGCCCTGAATTCTCATGCTCTGAAACTCGTGCACTGAATCTCATGCCCTCAAGTTCCTGCACTGAAACTCATGCCCTGAATCTCATGCCCTGAACCTCAAGCCCTAAAACTCAAGCCCTGAATCTCATGCCCTGAAACTCATGCCCTAAATCACATACCCTGAAACTCTGCCCTGAAACTCATGCCCTGAATCTCATGCGTTGAAGCTCCTGCCCTCAAATTCATGCACTGAAACTCATGCCCTGAATCTCATGCCCTGAAACACCTGCACTGAATCTCATGCCCTGAAAACTCATGCCTGAATCTCATGCCCTGAATCTCGTGCCCTGAAACTCATGCCCCTGAATCACATGCCCTAAAATTCCTGCCCTGAATCTTCTGCCCAGAACTCATGCCCTGAATTACATGCGCTGAAAAAACCTGCCCTGAATCTCATGCCCTGAAACTCATGCCTGAATCTCATGCCCTGAAAGTCCTGCACTGAAACTCATGCACTGAAACTCATGCCCTGAATCACATGCCCTAAAACTCCTGCCCTGAATCATCTGCCCAGAAATTCATGCCCTCAATTACATGCCCTGAAACTCATGCCATGAATCTCATATCCTGAAACTCACGCCCTGAATTAAATGCCCTGAAACTCCTGCCCTGAACTCATACCCTGAAACTCATGCCCTGAAAACTCATGCCCTGAATCTCCTGTCCTGAAACTCATGCCCTGAATCTCATGCCCTGAATCTCATCCCTGAAACTCCTGCACTGAAACACCTGCCCTGAATCTCCTGCCCGAAAAATGAAGCCCTGAATCTCATGCTCTAAAACTCGTGCACTGAATCTCATGCCCTCAATTAACTGCACTGAAACTCATGCCCTGAATCTCATGCCCTGAAACTCATGCCCTGAACCTCATTGCCCTGAAACTCAAGCCTGAATCTCATGCCCTGAAACTCTTGCCCTAATCACATACCCTGAAACTCCTGCCCTGAAACTCATGCACTGAAACTCATGCCCTGAATCACATGCCCTAAAACTGCTGCCC